>NW_019244275.1:0-1557 GCF_002742605.1 Olea europaea var. sylvestris | reverse complement strand
GGCAAAAATCTCTCGTACACCACGATGATGTCATGACTTCAATCCAAAACGGTCGCAACATTTTCGAAAAGTACTTATGCGCCGAAAACGGACGTCGTTTGTAAAAGTTACGCACAATTCTTCGAACGCCGACAATCCAAGCATTCCGAATTTGAAAGTTCTCATTCTTTTGAAAAATGACCAAAACGGTCGCTGCATTTCTGAAAAGTACCTATGGGCCCAAAACGGATGCCGTTTTCAAAAGTTACGCTCGATTATTCGAACGAGGACAATCCAAGCGCTCCAAATATGCAAGTGCTCATTCTTTCGAAAAATGGCTGAAATCCTTCTTACGTCACGACGAAGTAGTGAGTTCAATCCAAAACGGTCGCTACATTTCCAAAAAGTACTTATGGGCCCAAAACGGACACCGTGTGCAAAAGTTACGCTCAATTCTTCGAACGCGAACAATCCAAGCACTCCAAATATGCAAGTGCTCATTCTTTCGAAAAATGGCTGAAATCCCTCTTATGTCATGATGATGTGCTGAGTTCAATCCAAAATGGTCGCTACATTTCCAAAAAGTACTTATGGGCCCAAAACGGACACCGTATGCAAAAGTTACGCTCAATTCTTCGTCCGTCGACTCTCCAAGCGTGCCAAATATTCAAGTGCTCTTTCTTTCGAAAAATGAGTAAAATCCCTCGTACGTCACAGCGAAGTGGTGAGTTCAATCCAAAACAGTCGCTACATTTCCAAAAAGTACTTATGGGCCGAAAACGGACACCGTGTGCAAAAGTTACGCCCAATTCTTCGTCCGCCGACTCTCCAAGCGTTCTAAATATGCAAGTGTTCGTTCTTTTGAAAAATGGCCAAAATCCCTCGTACGTCACGACGAAGTGGTGACTTCAATTGAAAACGGTCGCTACATTTCAAAAAAGTACTTATGGGCCCAAAACGGACACCGTGTGCAAAAGTTACGCCCAATTCTTCGTCCGCCGACTCTCCAAGCGTTCTAAATATGCAAGTGTTCGTTCTTTTGAAAAAGGGCCAAAATCCCCCGTACGTCACGACGAAGTGGTGACGTCAATCCAAAACGGTCGCTACATTTCCAAAAAGTACTTATGGGCCCAAACCGGACACCGTGTGCAAAAGTTACGCCCAATTCTTCGTCCGCCGACTCTCCAAGCGTTCTAAATATGCAAGTGTTCGTTCTTTTGAAAAAGGGCCAAAATCCCCCGTACGTCACGACGAAGTGGTGAGTTCAATCCAAAACGGTCGCCACATTTCCAAAAAGTACTTATAGGCCCAAAATGGACACCGTGTGCAAAAGTTACGCGCAATTCTTCGTCCGTCGACTCTCCAAGCATGCCAAATATGTAAGGGCTCATTCTTTCAAAAAGTAGCCAAAATCCCTCTTACGTCACGACGAAGTGCTGAGTTCAATCTGAAACGGTCGCTACATTTTCAAAAAGAAATTATGGGCCCAAAATAAACACCGTGAGCAAAAGTAACGCTCAATTCTTCGTCCGTCGACTCTCCAAGCGTTCTAAATATGCAAGTGCTCATTCTTTCGAA
>NW_019244274.1:0-1558 GCF_002742605.1 Olea europaea var. sylvestris | reverse complement strand
AGTTGGATATGGTAACAAAGTGACATGCATCCTTGGCTAAATTGATGGAGAATCTAGCACTTGAAACCATTTGACTTGTAGATATCATCTATAGTTTGCAAAGAATGCTGTCTACCATATTCTATAACATTTTTTAAAATGCTATCATAGGTGGTGTTATTAGAAGTTTTACCTCTATTATAACGTTTTTTGCTATTATAAAGTATTATAAAAAAACCTTTAATAACGTTTTGTGATTGTCATAATTTTAGTATTTCTAGCATTCCTTTTGTGTAATCTTTTTTATTTTGATAGCATTTTTTTGGTTATAATTTTGGCTATAATAACATTCTTTAATTGTCATGATTACGTCCTTAATAGCATTCTTATACCGAAACAATATAACAATCCTTCTTCTAACGGGCATGAAAACACATAAGAACTCTTTTTTTCATCATAATTTTTTTAATATTTATAGCATTTATTGAAATAATATATATTTTAAATAGCTTTTTTTATTGTAATGTATACAAAGCATTCATAATTTCTTAATTGTCAAATATAAATATTCAATATCAATGGACTAAAAATATGAACAATAATCATCCCAATAATAAATTCAAATCATGTATCAATATTGTATTGCAGAAATATACAAATGTAACTGTTCACTTGAGAAATATAATTATGTTCCGTCCATATTAAATACTAAGAGCAATATATGCTTAAAAGTGCAATAAACAAAATTAAATCAGAATATCTCATTCTAGTTCTTCAAAAGAAAATTTCTTGAACTCTTGCGACCTGTTTGGAAAACACATCCGTCGAACCAAAAGATGCATTTAAATCTGAAAATTAACAAAGTGATACAATTTATTAGATCGTAGAAATAATGTAAAGTTAAAAAATTCAAAACTCTAATTTCCTAACATTTACCCAGGCAAGTTTTACTGGCATTAGAAGTTGATAATACCTTATTCTGTCCCCACAATATGTCTTTGTATCTGCTAAAGCTCTTGAAGGTAATTTCTGGTTGCTGTCCTTCAGTAAATACAAATCTGAACTTCAGTCAACTATTTTAATCTCCAAATGTGATTTCCATTAAGCGGTAATTCTTCTTTCAGCAAGAAGAAGTCTTCTACTTAGCTTGCATATTGCAATCCCTGTGACACTTTTAGTTCCTTGTTTAACACATTCATTTACTAGCATTGCTAACTGATTTCTTCAGCAACACTTCTACTGACTGACTTAGTAACTTCTGGAAAATCTAGTATTTCAAAATTCGCATCAGAATCAGATTGTTTCTCCTTATCTTGTTTGGGTGCGGGAATACAGTGGTTCATCAAGTTTCTCACTACTGAAGGGCAACTTAGAACCACTGATAAATTGTATCGGACCTCTCTGGAAAGGAAAGGCACGCACATCAGGCACGAAGGTATAAATGGACGTAAGGCGATGAGAAGTAATCTATACCAGTAAGTCTTCATGTGGCTTCAGCAATTCAGTTCCGAACGCACTGGAATCCTGTCTAGCTCACTTCAGCAATTTCCTTGAGCAGCTTCAGTTTCACATTAAGAGT
>NW_019244273.1:0-1558 GCF_002742605.1 Olea europaea var. sylvestris | reverse complement strand
GAAACACTAATTGTTTCTTCCAAAGCATAATTTCATGGTATTATATACATGTAATATATGCACACTTCAAAAGGTGTAAATGATCCAATGGTTTAAAACATTAAATTTCACAGGACGCATTTTTTCATGATTCAATTGTTTTCATCAAACCAATAACTTATTCATTAAATATGCACATTTTCATGTAAATATCTATTTGTATGCAAGGCAATATAATGGTTGTAATACAACTTATGGTAAAAAAATCAATTTATGAAGACACATAACATATGCCCTCATTCAAAATTCTTAACTTCGGTTTTTTTTTTGCAAAATATACCAAAGAAGTGGACCCAGAATATGGATATAATTTTCACAATTCACAAAATCAAAAGAAATGTTCTTTTCATGGTTTTGATTAACCAATTTCGATCTCAACTTGAAACAACAAAGGAAATATCACATTGCTTAACAATATACATCATGTCTTTCATACTCAACATGTAGTAAATCAGCGAAATAGATCATAATTACATAATCAATTCTCATGCCATAATATTCAATAAATTGATCATAGAATATCTCATAATATTCTACATAATTTTCACAAATGAGAGACTTAATAAATAAAGATTTCAACTTGGACATAATCACATAATTCTTTCAAAAAATTTTATGTTGATATCAAACCAACGAATAATAATCTTTCATTAGCCTCTATTATCACCATAAATTGCATATAAGACCAAATTCCATAAATAAAGCATATTCTAATGATCATACATGCTTTAATCCATCAAATATATCAGACAAGGAATTTATATAACTATGCAATGCATAATTGTGGACACAATATTCATATCCTTCATCTAATAGGAAATTCTAGATGATCATGAAAAATTCATATTCAAATTCATCAAATGTTTATAAAACATACCTTACAAATGAATATGCAATTTTAATTTTCATGCAACATCATGATTTCCACATTTCCATTTTCACAAACACATGCAAAAAATTATGCATAACCAAGATTAAATTCATTGGGGATATCATCATTGATAATGTACATATATATTCACAAAACATTTAAATTGCATGTGAGAAGATTATTATATCGACTTACCAAAGTGGAATTTTAGAAGATAAATAAATATTACGGGAATTGAATTCATGATGACGGATTCTATCATTTTATTCTTCAATAAAATTATTTCTTTCCAACCTTTCCAGATTTCTGAATGTAGGAGATCTTCAATTTCGTCAACAGAAACTTCAATTTGTACTAGCCTTCACATGAAGTTCGCCCATCAAATATTCCAACCAGGATCTAGATTTCACCAACTTGATCTTGCCAAAGTGATTTCATTCTCCACGGAAAAATATAGTTTGAGATTGTTGGGAAATTTACGCCACTGGGGTTGGAGAAGAAATAATCCAAAAATGTAATCAAGAAGATGAAAACAAAGAGGATGAAGAACAAAACATACATGAAGGCTTGAACGTGTAATCGCTGTCCTCAAACTATATTTGTCCCCTCTCGGATATGATTTTTGTGTTTAAAGGGTCTCGTAACAAA
>NW_019244272.1:0-1558 GCF_002742605.1 Olea europaea var. sylvestris | reverse complement strand
TTTAACAACCATTATTTCAACGATTGAAACATAGGGATGTCGTTTTCTATAATATTAGGAATACGACAATGCATCTACTATCTTCTTGTAAACAACACAATTCGTCTTCAAATTTGATAAAATCAAACACTTTGACTTTTCCATCAAATTGAAGATTTTAGCTCCAAGAGACTTCTCTTAACCTATAGTCATGGTATGCAACTGTTGCAAGCAAAACCCGAATGGACTTTAGCAAGGTTACAGGAGAAAGGTTTCACCAAGGTCAACACTTAACCTTTACTTCTAGCCTTGCTTTGTATATATGGATATTCTCATCCATATCGATATTTTTCTTGTAAACTATTTACAAAAACTTATGGATTTTATTCCATCAGGAGGCTTGACCAAGGTCCAAACCTTGTTTACATACGTCGAGTTTCATGGCCTCTTGCTGTCTCTTTTAAGTTAATACTTGACTTTATTTTTGGTGCAACTAGCAGGTTCATTATCCTCGATCAGTAATACCTGATTAATAATCATGGATTCGCACCTTCTTGAAGGTCGAATGATCCTACTAGATTCACATAGAGCTGACATGTCCTTAGGAGTCTTTACTTCCTGATCAAGAGTATGTACCATATCAGATATTGGATCAAACCCGAATTTATCTACTTGGTTAACTATATCTGTGAACTTTTGAACTCTTTCAAGTTCTATTTTACTCCTACTGTCCTCCCCTAGAGTAAACATTTTCTCTAAGAAGACGATATGTCGTGAGATGAAGACTTTCTTCATGATAATAGAATTTATATTCAAATGTCTCCTTTGAATATCCCCACAAATACGTATTTATCAGATTTAGTGTCAAACTTATCCGAGGCGCTTCAAATAAGCGTCATAGCCCCAAGCTTTCATATAAGATAAATTGGGACTATTGCATTTCCATAACTCGTATGGGGTTTTGTTAACCAATTTAGATGGGACATGATTTAGTGTGTTGCACACTGCAATCAATGCATGACCCCAAAACAATTTTGGGAGATTTGCAATGCTTGTTATTAATCGCATTATATCTAATATTAATCGCATTATATCTAATAGTTAATGATTCCTCCTTTTAGATACACCACTATGCTGTAGTGTATGTGGAGGAGTCCACTGCGAGAGAATCTCATTCTCTTTTAGATAATCTAGATTTTATCGTTAAGATACTCTCACTTGATCGAATCTTAATGTGAGGATATCTTTACCTATTTGTTTCTCTACTTCTAGTTTGAATCCCTTGAATTTTTCAAGAGTTTCATGTTTGAGTTTTCATCAAATATACATGATCATTGATGAAATAAGAGAAACATTACCTGACATTAATTGACACGAATCCATATGCATCACTATGCATTAGACCAGTAATTATGTTGACCTTTCTTCTTTTCAAGTAAAAGAAGATTTGGTTATTGTGTCAAACATGTATAATTTGTACTTGTCAAAATCAATTAATCCCAAGTATACATCTTTATGTAACTTTGGAATTACTTTTTATCTATATGAAAAAGTCTGTCATGCCAGATTTTGGTAATAA
>NW_019244271.1:36678-114479 GCF_002742605.1 Olea europaea var. sylvestris | reverse complement strand
ATTCATCTATTGTACTCGAGCTTTACTTTTAAGAAAGATTTTTCTTTCTAATGATGATATTATTTCATGTCATTCAATTCGCAAATGAATACAGATCAAGTGGAGAGAACGAGTGGTTCTTTTTTACACAAAGTAAAAAATACAAAAATGGAAAACAACCAAATCGAGCAACAGGTCATGTATACAGTGAATAATCTGCCGCCGGTGCTAAAATCAAGTGCAGATGACATGAATGTAAATCTTTCTATCTAAATAAATTCTTTGCGCACCTTTTTAGGGTCAACATTACAAATATTTTCCCTTTCTTTTCTTGAGTTGTTTCTTGTAGTTGGACGATTGGGTTCTATGTACGATCAGAAAGAACGAGAATAGAAAGCAAAAAAGAGATCATGAGATTCAAGAACCAGATCATAATAACACCGATGAAGGCGCATGTTACCAAGAAAATAAATGTGGAGCTCTTGAAGACTCCATGCATGATGCACCATAAGACAATTTGCCTTACTGTAAATCGGAGATTGCATTGGCTGATCCCTTTATCAACGATAATTATCAGAGCCTCCCTAACGTGGCTTTTCATAATACTCTCTCCATTCCCAAACATCAGAATGTAGTTACATATTGTGATCCAGTTCCCATTCCCATTGTTCCACCAAATCATTCGATAAGAGGTTATGTTTACAACCAATATCCAATCGGATAAATGGCGGACGTGAGAGGAGGACTACATCTGGAGCTTTTAGGAATTCAAGAGATGGACATAAACAAGTTATTGGATTTGGTCCCCGGTGAACATCTGGAGATCCCTGGATTGGACGGTACTGACTTACCGGATTTTATATAGTTATAGTTGTTTGGGAATCCTCAAGTTTATGTTTCGTGTGGTTTAAGTATGAACATAGTATTTTTCTTGCTTCTTTTCATTTAATTGATTTTTTTTTCTATTCCGATTATGGAACGTCGCATTTTTTTTCTTGTAATTATCATCCTTATCTTATTATCATCCATATCTTAATTAGTTAAATTTATGTTATATTGACTATTGAATCATTAAATTTGACATCGTTGCTACCAACCTTATATTTTGCAACGGAATGTACCTTAATGTCTAAGACAATTGACTTGTCAATTAAAATTAATTGTAATATGCATATAATTCAAGTAAACATAATTGTGTTTTGAATGATATTATAGATTGCAAATAAATAAATTGTACATATACGCTTGACCTTAGCAACATTTATATCTTTTCTTAAATTTAAAATTCATTCCTGCTATTCTAATTTGATTTATATTGGGACAGTGTTGAAGTAGTGGAAACAACCTACGAGTCAACTTAATGAATTGCTAATTAGTTAATTAACACAAATTATGCTAAATTTTTCCCTAATAACTTATCTTTTTGCTTATAATAGAAAAAACATTCTTTATGCCCCAAGGAAAATACGTTCAACATCCAAGGAATGCTTCTCCCTTACTCTATTTTTGCTTATGAAGTCATCAGCCTCTTGTACCCAACGTACTAGGGTGATTACTCTTTCTTTTTTCTTTTATTTATTTTTATTAATATCATCTTGTGATTCTATTTATGCTTAATTACATAATGAGATCTTGACATCTTATATTGAATCATGCGTATAGTGGTATGTTATTGATTTTACACACATGTATATATAAAATGTATTGTACGCACGTGTGTCTATATATTTTTATGCTTTCATCCCTTAACGACTTCTTTAATCGTAATCTAGATAACAATGGTTATAATGCTATTGGTGTTATAAATTAGTAGTCGCTGTATTGCTATCACACTTTGATTGTAACAGCTTCATTTTAAAATAAACTTGTCAATGTAGAAAATCCTTATATTTCATTTGTTAATGATAGAATAGATATGATAATGTTAAAATATGTCAAATAGAATCTCTTGGCTCATGCGTGGGCTTGTCAACATTATTGGATTTTAATACTTACCAGTAAACATTTATCAAATTTACCAAACATGCCCTCCATTCATTTGAGTTATACGTTGTCCATTATTTCAAAATAAATTAGCTACGGAAACATGATCATGGGTTGATAAAATTTAATTGTTTGTAACTTCAATAGAAAAATGTTGCCAAATGTTAGTGTAATTCAAAATTCTGTGGTATGGCTTCCCCATTTTTTTTTTTTTTTGGTTGCACATTAATACAAGTTTTATACCATTATGTTAGTTCAGGTGTTTTGTCATTTCATATTAATTTCTCTTAGTTTTATGTGTGTTTACATTAAGAACAGCCTTATAAATATCAATATATAAAGTGTAATAGCTAGCTCTAGTTGTATTGGAGTGGTTTAAATCATAATAAATAACTAGAATGTGGAAGTTTTACATTAATGATTATGACTTAGGACTCTTGGCACATTGTATGTGGATGGCTTGGGAAATCTCCACTTGTCATTTGAAAAATTTAATTTGTTAAGGATTTAAGGTATGTAAACCTCCCTTAGAGATGGAAACCCGTTTACCAAATTTTCAACCCTATAGATCTCTTTTATATCTATTTCTTGCGTTCCATAACCGACAAACTTTCAAATTGGATTAACAAAATTCAATAAAACACATTCAATGTGGGATTGACAATCTTTAATAAAGCACATTTGTTATTATTTATGGCCACACGGTGACTACAAAATTCAATTACTCAATGTTTTTGTTGGTATAGCTGATTGGAGATAATGTATAATTAACAAAATTTTTTGTAAATTAATAATCACATAATTTTAAAATCAATTTAAAATTAAATATAGTTTATTATCAAAAACACATAACCATCAATTTCTAAGTAGCAGTGCCAATTTTATGCACAATGTACAATTATTTGGTGTAGTATTCTATATGGTCTTTAAAATAATTGGGTAGAAAGTCAACATGCCAAATGTAGAATCATTTAGTATATCCGCTTAGGAGCTACAAGTATTTTTAGAATATGTGGTACTGAATAATAAAAATCATAAGTGAAAACTATTCTTTTAAATTGAAAATGTGTAATATATATATATATATATAATAAAAACTTTTAAATCTACTTGGGGGTCAAATAAGTTGTGAATTTTAAATCAAAATTATTAGATAATTGTCCGCTTACTTCTATAAATAATTACAATTAAATAAATATAATCAAAATTTCCAATTGAAGGAAAGTTTTATCCGTTGGAATTAAAAATATTAGTCACTTTCAAAAATATATAGATGCATAGTTTAAATTATAACAATAACTTCAATCATTAATAACAATAGCTAATTATTTAAAATTACATCTTGGAAAATTGGCAATCTAATTATTTTTATCACGATATCACGAAGCTCGGCTACTGATAGCTTTAAGTCTTGTCTGATAGCAGATTGAGTGGGGTGCTGAGTAGCGCACCTGCAAAAGAAATTAACTTAAGCTAAAGATTTTCCTACTTATTTTTGGTGGTCGTGACAAAGAAAAAAAGAAGAAACTTGTTAATACGAGCTCTTTTCTTGGAAAAAAAAAGTCTGGTTTATGTATAAATATAAATATTCAGCAGATGAACACATTTATATGCATTTACTTACACACAATCCAAATTCAAAAGAGCCACAAACAGCTAGAAAAGTACTTATGAACACCATCCAAATTGAGCCATTTTTTTCTGCTTACGATCTCATCATCTCCTTCAGAATCGACACTTAGCTTCTTGAATTAATGACTTTTGCAGATCATCAAGACCCTTTTCAATGCCATTTTCTATATCCTTGTATTAATCAATAGTCATCTGTCTATCTTCTGCTCTTTCTTTCTACTTCTATATGCATGTATTAATCAACTGTTGTGAACTTCAATTTTCGTTATTTTGTTAAGATCGGAAAAAATGAAAAAAAAAAAAAAAAAACATGTATCTATGTTGAGAACTTCATTTTCAGATCAAGAATTCAAGGTACAATGTGATCAATTTCGTGTTACACGTTTTCTCCAATCTGTCACATTGTGAGCATTTAATTTTCCATGATTGATTGATTAATTTATATCAATCTATCATGTTTTCTCAAATTTGTGGTAAGTTAGATGCTCACAACGTGACAGATTGGAGAAAACGTGATAGATTGAGATAAATTAAATGACTAATCATGGTAAATTAAATGCTCATGTGACAGATTGGAGAAAAGGCGACAAATTGGAGACAAATTAAAATGATCAGTCGAGGTAAATTAAATGCTCACAACGTGACGGATTGGAGAAAACGTGTAACACGAAATCAGGTAGCCTACTTTACTGCGGGATTTTGTCTGGACGTTATTTTACATGATTGATCACATCGTATCTTGAATTCTTGATCTGAAAATGAAGTTCTCAACATAGAGGCATGTTTATTTTCATTTTTTCCGATCTTAACAAAATAAATTGTTGTTGCTTGTAGAGAAACGAAATAGAAGCAATCTCAATCTTGAAAAGTCAAGCTGTACATTACCAAAATAAGCAAAATTTCTACTTATTGATTTGACTCTATATATAACACCATTTTTCTCACCAATTCCAATCAATCACTATCGAAAGAAGCAAAAATTCTACTTATTTTGCTTTTGATTACCAAAATAAAGCAAATTTCTCGATCAATAGTGAAACTAGAATCAAATCAAAGAGTAAGTAATGTGGTAGCAATCTATAGAAAAGAAAAAAAAAAAAAAACCTTTGGCCTCAACATTTAGTACCTTTTTGTTGATCATTTGAAATCTATTGCTGCAAATAAGAAAAATTCTACGAGCATATGGACATCACTCGTAAGATATTTAGCATTGTGTACAATATTTTGGTTATATATTTATTAATATCATCTAATTGAAGGATAAATGCATAACTCCATATCTGTCATCTTAAAATGCATTCCTTTCTTGGAATCAACAATTTTCACCTAAGATATCATTAAGAGCAATTGCACACATAGAACACGCCTAACAAGCTAGACTAGAAGTTTTTGGCCAGTGATCCCATTGACACATGATGTTGGTAATGAGCCAAGAAATATTTTTGCCTTGAATAAGATAGACAACAGATTATATCTTTTATTTTCTTTTCTTGTTACATATAATACATACCATCTTCCATTTTCAAAAGAAAACTAAAACGGAAAATTTAGGATTTACTCATAAAATCCTAAATTCTTTAATCATTCATTTCACAGACGTAGAACACTATACAAAATAAACTTAAAAACAACATAGAGGAAGAAAAACATGAGTGACAAGAAATCCAGCTTTTGTCTGAACCTCTAACTTTTGTCTATTCCGTTGTTCTTCACCTGCAATAAAGCAAGCAATGTAGAAACAATGATGCAAGTGCTTTCACGTTTGGAAGTGATAGAAAAACCTGTATGGAGGATATACAAAATCTGGAATCTAATATAGACATTGGCAGCACGAAATTGTGCCCAGGTCATGAAGTTGAGAGAAGGCATTCCCCTTGTAGTATGCGCCGCCATATTTTCAAATCTTATAAGAGAAGAGAAAGGAGGAGGGAACTATTGGAAGGGTTTGTTTATGGGGGGATAGTATTTAAAGGTCAGAGTTGCTCATGATATGGGTTTGACATTGCAAACGCTCGACATTTATATGTTGAGAATTTTATTGTAGATCATTAAATGCTCATGTGACATATTGGAGAAAACGCGACAAATTGGAGAAATTAAAATGATCAGTTAAAGTAAATTAAATGCTCACAACGTGACGGATTGGAGAAAATGTGTAACACGAAATTAGGTACCCTACTTTACTACGGGATTTTGTCTGGACTTTATTTTACATGATTGATCACATCGTATCTTGAATTTAGGAGTGAGCATTTTTTCCAGGATTCGGACCGAAACCGGTTAGAACCGGCTGGTTCGGCTCTGATTCCTCTTAAAAAAAAAAACTGGTTTTGGGACTTATTATCGGGAACCAGCCGGTTCTGGTCCGGTTCCCGGATCTTGTATGGGAACCGTCGGTTCCCATATTGATATGGTTTCTCTTATTTATTATTATTTTTTTCTTTTTGATAAAATATATGGAACCCAGCCCTTATCAGTTATCTCTCGGTTTCCTACTTGCCTTCTTCATTTTTGATTTTTTTTCCTTTGATTGATTCATTGTTTCCTTCTCAAGCCAAAGATTATTGAGCAAATCATACATAAATAAATATATTATTTATTTATACTATATAAGATTCAAATTACAAACCAATGAAACCATAGAAGAAGAAAAATCTGCGGCTCAAATTAATCAGTCAATCTTTAGAAAAAATCAAAATTTCTCGTTTCTCCAAAGTCGATCGGCCTTCAACATTTGAAGATTGTTGAAGATAATCCGGTAATTTTGTATTTTTTGCATAATACCTCATTATTGGTTGATTGCAATTTGTACCCCTTTTTGTTTATAATTTTTTCGATCTTTCACTGCCCAGGCTGGGAGTTAAATTATCGGTTATTGGATCTTCAGTTGCTAGATTAAAGGTGCGAGTTTTTCATTTTTGTTTTCATTTTGATTGCGTAGTTGTTGATTTGCTTGGGTCTCTTCAATTATTTTGGGTTTACATTAATTGTAAAATGTTTTCTGATTATGAAAATTAGTTTGGTCCAAATGCTAGAAGCCATATTGATTACCATTATGTTTCATCAGCAAGTGGTGATACTGATACAGATTGTGGAACAAAAGCACAAGGAGTTGTGGCACGTCTTCTGGGAATGGATTCATTGCCAACTTCAAACGTTTTTTTTTTTCTATCCCTATTCTACTCCGTTTATAGGGTCTCACTCTTTCAGAGATTCTCGTTACTTGGGAACCCCCGTGTTTTAGAATGAACATGATATTGTAATCTTTGAAAGAGTGAACATGAACCCGTGTCTTCTAGCATTCGGACCAGTTGTAGCTCGTGATGTGGCAACAGAAATTCATGATGGCTGTTATCTAAAAATTTATCATGTATTTCCTGCTGCCTGTGTGATTTTGAATTTTTTTCCCCAAATAATGAATTTCAAATTAATATAGCTTTTACCCCGTTTGTCAATAGACAATAGGTTACTGAAGAAGTCTTGGATGGTAAGATCCGTATGTTCTACACTTCATCCAAAACCACTAGGTTTCTCAAACAATTTTTTTTAAGATTGGATCTGCTAAGTCTGCTAGGACCCAAAACCTTTTTCAATTTGTTTAATAAGTTGGATGTAAACAGACTGGATAGCACTAGGAAAATTACTGAACAATTTGTCAATTTTGTTGTTCATTCTATGCTTCTAGGAATTAAACATACCCAATAACCACTCTTAGATGTTTGTTCATTTATTCAAGATACGATGTGATCAATCATGTAAAATAAAGTCCAGACAAAATCCCATAGTAAAGTAGGGTACCTAATTTCGTGTTACACGTTTTCTCCAATCCGTCACGTTGTGAGCATTTAATTTACCTTGACTGATCATTTTAATTTATCTCCAATTTGTCGCGTTTTCTCCAATCTATCATGTGAGCATTTAATGATCTATTATGAAGTTCTCAACACATAATTGTCGAGCATTTGCAATGTCAAACCCATATCATGAGCAACTCTGACCTTTAAAATACCATCCCCCCCGTAAACAAACCCTTCCAATAGTTCTCTCCTCCTTTCTCTTCTCTTATAGGATTTGAAAATCCGGTGGTGCATACTACAAGGGGAATGCCTTCTCTCAACTTCATGACCTGGGCACAATTTCGTGCTGCCAATGTCTATATTAGATTCCAGATTTTGTATATCCTCCATACAGGGTTTTCAATCACTTCCAAACGTGAAAGCACTCGCATCATTGTTCCTACATTGCTTGCTTTATTGCAGGTGAAGAACAACGGAATAGACAAAAGTCCGTTTATTACTCACTCCACAACGATGTATATGGCAATTATTAGTTTCTTATTCTATGCTTTTCTGGCATATGGCATGAATATGAGGCCTCATAATTTACACGGTAACCCCCCACCATACCCTTTCCATTGTATGGTGTTCTTTGGCAATACGGCAGTGGCATCACTGGCATCAATCTTCTTCCCCGACTCCATTAGGATAGTCCTATATGTGCTGTGTGTATTGATATCAGCTATTGAATTGCTCTACTGGGTTTACCGAAGAGAAGAACACAATTTCATGAGACATATCCGCCGCTTCTTCATTTGGTTAGGAATAAGGAGAAATTAGAGTACAACACAATTCCTCAAGTTGAAATGAAACTTCCATGGGATATGTATCAAGACCAGCTATGATAAAAATAAGTTTAAGGTAACTAAGATAATTTGAGCCACAAGAAAATGAGAGGCGCCACTGAAGAATGACAGCTTAAGAAATAACAGATTTAAGATGTTTAAATCATAGAAGCAAAGTAGGTACAACAGTTCTCAGGGTGATATGGCCTCCATTGAAAAAGGAACCTAGAGCATGACATGAACAAACCTTTGCGGATTAACTAAAACAAAGGCGCTTGAGTGATTGAGTGAAGAAAAGGATCTATATGACGTTGACGAAGAAACGACATAAAATATGTTGAATAGTCTAAGGTTAACTGATCTATATAACTTCACCATTGGAATTTTTCTTTTCCTTAGAATCGCTTTTTATCTGACATACTGAATTTTTTTTAGATTATTATATGTTAGATGTTGATTAAATTTATTTATAAAATGCACATAAATTCTTAATAACAAATTACTTCATCTTATTATTCAGAAAGATGTTTGGTAAAACTAATTGACAGAAATGTTCTATAATTCCCAAA
Source organism: Olea europaea var. sylvestris (assembly GCF_002742605.1). Lineage (NCBI taxonomy): Eukaryota > Viridiplantae > Streptophyta > Magnoliopsida > Lamiales > Oleaceae > Olea > Olea europaea. Next base: position 105,695 of record NW_019244271.1, on the reverse strand, counting down.
TTTTTGGTTCTTCGCAAGTGGAAATTTTCATAGAAATTCGCTGAAATTTAATGAAGAGTTTTTCCCTTTCTGGTTTGTGCTTGAGCCCCAAGGGATCTTACTAAGTTAATGCAATTTGCCTAGTCAACAAAAATCATGAGAAATTTCCCTTATTTATTTATAATAAATAACTCTTATTTTGCTTAAACAATTTGTACCTCGGAAGAAGTAGAAAATCTTTCTCGAACTTCTTATACACCATATCTCCTGGCATTATAGTCCAATATAACCGGTTTTGTCCTTCGCTAAGTGGTAGCTAATTTTGGACCCAAAAGTTACGTGACACTCAGAATAAAAGTTTCTGATGATTCAGTAGTAAAATATCCAATCTAATCTCATCAGCTGATAAAAATCAGAAAGCAGGCTAAATATTTCGGATAAGTGGGAAAAGTTCATAACTAGTCTTGCATTAATTTTAAAATATCTTTTTAGATTATTTTTGATTTGGAAGTTTAGTTATTAAGAAATTTTAGGGAAAAATAACAAATTGAAAATATGGTAGGCAGAGAGAGAGGCGTACCGAAAAGGACGAAATTATGAATTTACGAGGGCCTTCTGGATTGTCTTTACATTTCTCCCATATGTTAAAGCACCTCGATACATATGCACCTTGTTGAGCTGCAACCTGACAGGGAAGAAGAGGTTAAACAAAACTATTTCATTGGTAGAGGCAAGATGGGACATAGAAATAGTGGAATCAAAGCAAACTTACTTGTGCAGTAGCTGGAAGACTTTTCATCTATGTATCAACATGCGATAGTGCTAATTTGAACCCTTCAATATCTACCTCCAGCCTATCACTACCATCTGTATCTTTTAGTAAGCCAGCTACGTCAAATAGATGCTTGCTCTTCAGATACAGTTCCACTTGAGGGTATCTGATGATGACATCTTCAATTACATCTTGGAATTCTTCTATAGTTAGGGTGCTAGAATTATCTTTATCCGCAGCTTTAAATATTTCCGAGATATCTTCCAGAAAAGCAATAGTACGGCATTGTAAAAGAATCGTATCTTCATTTGCAAGACAACATATAAAATCTCAAAATTATCATGTGTAACTTGATGGAAGTAAATTAAGTAGGACATCTTTCTGAAATTCCAGGTTTAGTCAACCAACAACTATCTTTTCCATGCAAAAGGTTTCCCTGTAAAATAGCAAGCACTATTTTTGCAGAGTTATGACATATTCATAAACTTGAGAAATGCCTTTTTCACTTGCTTCCATTTTTAGAAAGTTTGGAATATAAATTGGTAAGGTAAAATTACAATATCATCTGGTATATTAATGTTATATTTTCTTCATTATTTTTTATTTAATGTAAAAAATCCCATACATATTCTACTAAAATTTGTCTAGGATAAAAACTTGAGATAACAATAAAGAGATTGGTGACTGCCTTGTTAGTATTGTTTTGGTAATATTGACGAGATTCTGATTTCATAAATTGAACTTTCAAACTCCAGAAAAGGACTAATTGTGATTGATAGAAATATATTGAACCTATATCCCAAACAAATAAATTCCCATCTTGTGTTACTACTATCTAAATTACCATAATTTTTTTTTCTGATCGATAGTGGCACAATCACCAAGGGCATACACATTCTCACATCCCTTCACTCACAACCATTCATCAGTTGCTAGAACATGCCTACTACCCTGCATAAAGAATAACAGATATACGATAATGGTTATTAGATCTAACAGTCAGCTAAATTGAGATCAGAAACATTATAGTTACACGCAATAACAGCAACAACAAATGTACATAGGTCTCAATATATGTAACAAGAACATAAAACATACGTGTCCAACTTGTTCCATAAAATCCTTGACAACTGGACGAGTGCCAACACCGGTTGACCATACCACCATCCCATGCGGCATTGAATCATCATTTCTAGTAGCTTTGTTTTTCATGTTAATCAATCTATCAGAAACACTAAGTACGCAGTGTCCTGTCAAAACTTGAATACCATTCCTTCGAAACTTCCGTTCAGCAAATGAGCTGATCCTTTCATCGAACCTGCAGAGGCATGAAGAGTCAAAGTTTAGACCTGTGATGCCATTTAGAAATTTGAGACTTGACGAGTAGCATCAATATGCAAATGCTAATTAACTGTAACGTCCATTAGCATAATGCAAATGATCTATCACTTGGTTTTTGTTTATCATCTACATTTTAGCCCCTGTTAGTCACCCTTTAAGACAAAAATTTTTAATTTTCATACTTATTTTCAACCACACATTCACAAAATAAAATATTTTGCATGTAAACTCAAAAATTTTCCCCACTATTTAACCACACGTTCTCCACTATTCAAAACATCATTTTTTTCTCAATAATGGCCATCAAACAGGGGCTTAATTAACTGAAACATCCATACAGAAACTTTTAATATATATCTCAGTTACTCCTTTCTGTTCTCCCCGTTTTCTTTAATTACTCAGGACTGGGATACATAATGGAATACATAAATTTCAGCATCTCATAGATTTTGATGGACTTTACTACTATTTAATGTGGAAAATTATCAAAGTATAACTGTTTAAAAGTCATGTTGCGACTCTAGAGTACATCAAAAGCTTCAACAATATAAATCATGGATGCTTACGAGTTCAAGATATGATCTCCAGATTGTATTACTGTGATATTCACTGAATCTTTAACTGATGGATATATGTTGACTAAATCTTCATGAACAAAGTCGTGAAGTTCAGCTGCAAATTCTATGCCAGTTGGACCCCCTCCGACTACTACGAAGTGGATGTGAGTTTTCCGCTCTTCTTTAGTCAGCCCTGGAAGGACAGCTTTTTCAAAGCAATCGATTACAGTCCTACGGATCTTTTGAGCATCCTCTACTTCCTGCATGGAATATAATTGCTTGTTTGTAATGAAAAATTCAGCATATACAAGTGAAATTTATCAAGGAAAAAATATTCAGCTCACAAATATCCAAATTATTGCTATTTTACCATCGAATCAGGGACTTTATTAAAATACTAAACATTCATTCAGAAAACTAGGACTTACCTTCAAAAAATGGCAATGCTCCAAAACACCAGAAGTGTTAAATATGTTTACTTGTGCTCCAATTGCTAGAATTAAATAATCATATTGTAGAGAGAATTCATTATTTCCTGCTAAATTTTCATCAATAGTGGACCGACAGAAAACCTTTCTGTTTGCTTGATCAATCCTGAGGCATTCTGCTTCCCAGAAATTAATTTCCCCATTTCTCTGTCACATTATCAGTAAAAGAGAGAAGCGAGAATAAAGTTATATTACCGAACAAAACTCATCGGGAAAAATCATGAAGTTGAAGAAACGGTGAATTTATTATTTAAGCATTAAGAGAGCTAATGGAATTTCTTCACACTTGTACCAATGAAGAGTGCAACTAGATAACATATCGCTTCATGTGCGTTTATGTTAAATGATGTAAAAAAAATCCATGGATAACTCATACTCCAAAATTTATATACCTTTATTATGTTTCGAACAGGTTCTACAATACTTCGCGCCTCAACTGTTCCACATGTGACACTCGATAACAAAGGGGTGAAAGCAAAGTAATTCCTAGGTGAAACCACCTGAACATCGTAGGAAGAAATATCCAGATCCTTCAGAAAGCTAGTACCAGCCCATCCTGTTCCTATAACCACAACCTTTTTCTTCTGTGGTACCTTTTGATTGAGTTTGACAATTGATTTTCCACCTTCTGAAGGTGAGTCCGCGCAAGCAATGAGCCCTCCACTACTGTAACACCCAGTAGAATTCAATTTCAATGGAGGTAAAATGCAAGATATTAATGAAACTAATGAACTTCTCATGTTATTGTCATCTTAAGTGGCCAATTGGGTTCTCATAGCTACATCCATCAAGAACTTGATAAATAATGAGATATTTGTTGAAGATATACATATATCCAGCATAACCATTAGTAGATCAAAGAGCAGTCTTGATTACTATATGAAAAACTTAAAATCAATGACATTACTTATGTTCAAAAAGTAAGTGTCTATGTAACATCATGCAAATTTTTAAGAGTCAGCCACTGTTACTATAGGTTAGTGATTGAGTCCTTCAGTCATCCTATAAACACTACAACCATACTTGTTGGAGCATTCCTTCTGATTACTAGTACACAAATTCTTATTACTAAATGGTGACAAAATGTTCTTTAGAATCTACATTCAATTGGTGGGTCATAGCACAAAAAGTTTCATTTTACAAAAATTAAATTAACATATATGAAGAACGGAAGTCCTGGTAGTCTGTTTCTGACAAAACATGCATCTCTACTGTTCACTGAATAGGAATTTTGAAACACGAGTAGGTAGAGATTCACAAATTCATTTGAAAAAGTAATGAAAAAAATCTCCTAAGAATTATAGTTAGATAAATAATGGAGAATTCCTTGGTGCAAATGTGATCTCCTTATCCTGGTGTAAGTTCTAATTGTTTGGCACCTTCAACTTCTTTAAAACCGCACAAAAAACAACTAATCCCCCTTTTTTCTTGTCATGGTAGCGTAATATCAAAAGGAAACTGACAAAGATCACAATGTAAGGTATTCCACCGTCAATTTATGAACAATTTGTCAAAATGCTGACTAATAGCACCCTCTCAGCGTGAATACATTCAACTAACTGCACAAATTGGATGAATCTGATTTCAACATAGGCAGAGGACCACACTAACTTATGAAAATACTCTTGAATCTTGTGTAATAAAAACTTGAACGGAAAATTAATTAATTAACAGGCTTGAAGTTAATATTTCATTAACAAAATATGTTTCTCACAGTCACACGTTTCAAATCAGTAAAGAAACAATATTTTCATACAATCAAATAGACACGAAACTTATAGTTCCGGTAAATCACCCTATCATTTTGGATCCATAAACCAGAGCACATCATATCCACATATATATAGAACCAAACTGGAAAACCCTCAAAGGATTTGTAATAAAAACTAATACAAAAAGAAAAACAAGGAGTTACATCAATAAACTTCTAACCCAAGGGAATCAAATGAACCAGAAATACCAGGACATAAAGATGATCAAGTTCATCGCAATTACGAAATTGAAGCTAGCTATAGAAAATAAACAAAAAAATGGATCCTTCCAGAAACACTCCATATAAATAAACCACAGGATATGAATCAATACATCTAAGCAAATACATATAAAGAGTGAAATACTAAACGCTAGGATCAAACTGAAACCTGAGAGAACTAATAACAAAAAAACTTGGAGGCAGAAGGGTGGCCATGAAAAATCCTGTTGAAATTTGAGAAAAAATTCATCTTTCTATCTTGTTAGAGCGTGAATGAAAACAAATATACATAAAAACGCACATCAACACCATTGAAAGTGGCCTGTTGTTAAACTGGTGTGTAGTATAAAAATCAATAGCTATATGTTGGGTAGTTTATTGACAAAAGTACTATATAATGAAAGCAGTATCAGTTCTTGTAAATTGTGCGTTATAAGTTGTAAATGGTGTTGCATTTATAAAATTTGGTTGTGTAAATAAAAGCTTCGATTTTGTGTATCTGTCAAGCAACTTTAGATTACACGTGTTGCATTAGGATGGGTTCTTATATCCTAGTTTACAGCGGACTATGAGATCTCACTCGCTGCAACGGTTTCATAAATTAAATTAGAGCGTTTCTTATTTTTAATGTCTTGGTTGAATAATTGTATTTCATATAACTTAAAGCCAATTTATGTGAGAATAATATATTGTTTTCAATTTATATCATCTGAGGACAAAGCCAACGTTGGGTTTGAGAAATTTTGATTTATTTAGTACTTACAATTTAGGTAATTCTTGTTTGTTACGTTGAGAATCTTTTAGTTCTTCAGTATGTCTCTAAAATTGAATTACTCGTAACAGCGAACACTTTTTCATCACACAAATTTATTTTTTCATTCTTACATAGAAATAAAGGTAGAAGTTGAAAGATAATTTCGTTGGCAATTCGGCATGGCATGTTACCTGTTAGGCAAAATGTATTATTTTACATGTACGTGTTGGCATAATGTTAGTTCAATTATTAGCTCATGGAGATAAGTGTTCGGTCCTATGCAACTCAATCAATTGATTAATTTGATTAGAGATTACTAGTTGATTTTTAATATTTATTTATTGGTGATGTCAATTTTGTTTCGACAGATGGTATGACCTTATCCAATAAAATGTTTATTTGTTTCAGTATATATTATTTATGATTTATAATAATCTCTAATCTCTTGGGAATAATTGGTATTAAATGTCATGGAAATAAAGTGTAAAGACCAGAAAATGTAATTTAAAGTTGATGAGGAGCCAATTTGAAATGACACAAAGATAATAGCCGCTTAATGCAGTTATTTATTATGGGGTCATGGTCCTTAATTATACGTGATTTCATATCTCTCTGTATCCCCATCAACAGAAAAGAATTTCTAAGGTAATTACGTAACATTTGGAAGATCAATCCCATTCAAAACACTCAAATCTATGGATCAAGATACGCTTCCAATTTTAATGTTTTCTTTGATTTTAACATGGAGGATTTATGTATTTTTGTGAAAGGGTTGTTAAAATTTTGGTTCCTTTCAATTCATACATGTGGTAAGAATTAAGGTTTCAACAATTCTGAATATTTGGGTTATTTGATCTTCTATCATATGATTATATGGAATTTGCCTCTTGCAATAATTTAAGAATTTTCAGATTTGACAATTTTTGATTTGTTTTTGTTGAATTTGAAAATTCTTTGGCATTTTCATGGTTATCTTTCAAGATTTGAAGTAGAAATTTTTGGAAATTCGGTTTGTGGGTTTTTGAGTTTCAAAAAAAAAAAAATCTCGATCTTATCGTCACTAATGTTGCAACACTGTAGCGTGCATGTAACATCCCAAATCTAAATACCTAGATTTAGAAGTATTATCATTTAATTTTCTCTTAAAACCATAAATGCGGAAAACTAACTTTAAATTTTTCTTTAACATAAAAAATATTAACGACTTTCGTTTAAGGAAAGAATTTTAAAACATTTATATTTAATAAAAACATAAGATAATCAATATAAATGTTAAACTTATTTCAACTTGAGTCAACATTAAATGTATTAGTACAGAGTTCTTCCCACCACAAGTAGTCGTTTCGAATCATCTTGCTTTCATCATCTGGAAATAGAGAGGAATAATGTGGGATGAACTAACACTCATTAAGCAAACCTCATGCACATGATGCATGCTTATGATATGTATATGAATTACTATAAAATAAAAAGGAATTTCTCAATATGTATCCCCTTCTTTTCATTTCTTTTAAAACTTAACGTTGACATCATGGGCTCACTTGGTGTATCGCCTAACCAATCAGAATGCAATGGGCAATTATTATTTGGAATCTGATCGAGTCCTACTCATAGTACCGCAAAGTGGTCACCATTAACATTGTCATTGAACATTGATTGGGTATGCTGGTCCCCCACGCCCTATTTCCCACTCACACCTTTAATGACGTAAACATGCACCTTATAACAAAATGTTTGGGATACATATCTTTTTAAGGCAACCATTGATTCATTGAACTTAAATATACGACATGCAAATATATATATATATATATATATATATAATTAATCAAAACTCATCCTCATATAACTTACCAACTTAGCACATATAGATCCTAGATCGGAATTAAATCGTATAAATAATATTAAAGTTCGATTAAGAAAATAATGCATTTGAAAGATTTTGTAAATTAATAATCACATTATTTTAAAATTAATTTAAAATTAAATATAGTTTATTATCAAGAACACATAAGAATCAATTTCTAAGTAGTAGTACTAATTTTATTGTATATCATGCTTTAAAATAATTTGGTAGAAGGTCACAGATGATGCACAATGTACAATTATTAGGTGTAGTATTCTATATGGTCTTTAAAATTATTGGGTAGAAAGTCAACATGCCAATGTTCAATCATTTAGTATGTCCGCTTAGGAGTTACAAGTATTTTTAAATTATGTGATACTAGATAATACAAATCATAAGTGAAAACTATTCTTTTAAATTGAAAAAGTGATATATTGTTATAAAATGAGAAGAAAAGAGAATAGAGAAAACTTAATAAACTTTTTGTGTGTATTATTGAAAATCAAAGCCCTATATTTATAGGTAAGAATCAGAGATACAATAGTAATAATTTCTAGAGCTACAGGGGTAAAATGTCATTCACCAATAAACTTTAATGGACTTTACATTTACAACACTCCCTCTTAAATAACATATTACAAAATATCTGCCTCGTTAAAATCTTGTTTGATAAAAACCCAATGGGAAAAAAAATCAAACGAAGGAAAAAGAGTACAGTTATTTTGGAGTATTAAAATTAAATTCTGCCTCATTAAAACTTTGTCAGGAAAACCCAATGGAACAAAACCTAAGCGAAGGAAAAAGAGTACAGCTACTCCCCCTGATGTTGATCACTGAAAATCTTTGAGTCGACGCATTTCAATCTCATGAACTAATTTCTTGAATATAGATGTTGGCAGCGTTTTTGTGAATAGATTAGCCACATTATCACTTGAGCGAATTTGTTGAATATCAGTGTTACCATTCTTCTGAAGTTCATGTGTATGAAAGAATTTTGGAAAAATATGCTTCGTCCTGTTGCTTTTGATATAGTCTCCCTTGAGTTGTGCGATACAAGCAGCATTATCTTCAAACACAATTGTTGGACTATCTTTTGTTGAAATCAATCCACGTGATGATTGGATATGATGGGTCATCTTCCTCAACCATACACATTCTCACTTTGCTTCATGGATTGCAATAATCTCAGAATGATTTGAGGATGTTGCTGTCAATATTGCTTCATAGATCTCCATGATATAGCTGTTCCTCTACGTGTAAACACATATCCTGTTTGTGATTTAGCTTTATCTGGATCGGAGAGATAACCTGCATCTGCATATCCCACTAAAGCAGATCCTGACTTTTGAGAATAAAACAGTCTCATATCAATAGTACCTTTTAGGTAACGAAAAATATGTTTAACACCATTCCAATGCCTTTGAGTTGGTGTAGAGATATATCTTGCAAGGAGATTTACAGAAAAAGTTATGTCAGGTCGAGTGCAATTTGCAATATAAGTTAATGCTCCAATTGCACTAAGGTGTGGTATTTCAGGACCAAGAATCTTTTCTCCATCTTCAAGTGGACGAAATGGATCTTTTTTCACATCAAGTGATCGAACAACCATAGGAGATGGCAATGGATGTGCATTATCCATATAAAAGCGTTTCAAGACTTTTTCTGTATAAGTAGATTGATGAACAAATAATCCCTTTGGAAAATATTCAATTTGTAATTCAAGACAAAATTTGGTTTTTCCCAAATCTTTCATCTCAAATTCATTTCTCAAATAATATGCAGTTTTGTTGAGCTCTTCAAGAGTTCCAGTTAAATTTAAATCATCAACATAAACTGTCACAATTGCAAATCTAATATTTGTTTTCTTTATGAAAACACATCGGCAGATATCGTCATTTTTATAATCATCTTTCAACAAATATTCGCTAAGACGATTATACCACATGCGTCCGAATTGTTTCAATCCATATAATGATTTTTGCAATTTAATTGAGAACATAGTTCTCGGATATGTATCATTTATTCCTAGCACCTTAAATCCTTCAGGGACTTTCATATATATGTCACTGTCAAGTGAACCATATAGGTAAGCAGTTACTACATCCATAAGGCGCATATCGAGCCCTTGTAACACGATCAAACTAATTAAGAACCTAAAAGTGATGGTATCCATTACAGGAGAATATGTTTCCTCATAATCAATTCCCAATCTTTGGGAGAAACCTTGAGCCACTAGTCGGACTTTGTATCTTGTAATTTAATTCTGCCTGTATGGATTCTTTCCATTTTGGCCAATCATTTCTATTTCAACAGTCATTAATAGACTGTGGTTCAGGATCCTCATTTTGCATAATATCAAGAGTCATGTTAAAGGCGAAAATATTGTCTATAACAATATTATTCCATTCCCATAATTTATGAGATATCATATAATTTATTGAGATCTCATTATTTTCGGACACCTCTTGTTTTTCAGGAACCGTACATTCAATATTTGATTGATCAATCTTTTCTAATGTGATTTCTTCTGAAGTTTTTGGTTGGTTTTTCTCCTGTACTTTTCTTTTTCGAGGTACAGAGTCTTTTGAACCAACTGGTCGACCATGCTTCTGGCGTATTTGAGATTCATTTGTCACAGCAGATTGTCCTGCAGGGACATTAATTTTGCTAGAATATTTTCTGCTGGAATATATGACTTTGTCACTTTTCTCGTGTCAACAAATACATCAGGTAGTTGAATTGCTACTCTTTGCAAATGAATTATTTTTTTCAACCTCTTGTTCACATTGATTGCTGCAGGGATTAAAGTGAGATAGAGTTGTCTCATTCCAAGAAATTCTATCTTGTTTTTTAGGATGTAGTTTTTCTCCTCCCAAAGTTGGGAAAGTCATTTCATCAAAATGACAATCTGCAAAACGTGCAGTAAATAAGTCACCCGTTAAAGGTTCAAGATATCTAATAATAGATGGTGAATCAAAACCCACATAAATCCCAAATCTTCGTTGGGGACCCATTTTAGTACGTTGTGGAGGTAAAATAGGAACTTGGACAGCACAATCAAAAACCCGTAGGTGAGAAATATCAGGTTCATGACCAAATGCAAGTTGCAAAGGTGAATATTGATGATAGGCAGTTGATCTTATACGAACCAATGATGCAGCATGTAATATGACATGACCCCAAACAGAAGTTGGGAGTTTTGTTTTCATAAGTAATGGTCTAGCAATAAGTTGTAGACATTTAATAAACAATTCCGCTAAACCATTTTGTGTATGAACATGTGCAACTGAATGTTCAATTTCAATCCCAATTGACATATAATAATCATCAAATGCTTGTGATCTAAATTCACTAGCATTGTCAAGACGAATAGTCTTGATTGAGTAATCCAGGAATTGTGCTCGCAATTTTGTGATTTAAGCAAGTAGTCTAGCAAATGCTACATTCCTAGTTGAAAGTAGGCAAACATGTGATCATCTTGTAGAAGAATCAATTAATACCATAAAGTAACGAAATGGTCCACATGGTGGGTGTATTGACCCACATATATCTCCATGTATTCTTTTCAAGAAAGTTGGAGATTCAATATTGACCTTTGTAGTTGAAGGTCTAATGACTAACTTGTCTTGCGAACAAGCTACACATGGATAATCATTAGATAAAAGAATCTTCTGATTCTTTAAAAGATGTCCATGTGAGTTGTTTATTATTCGACGCATCATTATGGCTCCTGGATGTCCAAGTTGATCACGCCAAAGTATAAAACTTTTTGAATCAACGAACTTCTGGTTCGTAACATTATTTGATTCGACGATTTTTATAAATATAAAATATATGCCAGACGGGAGTGCATGAAAATTTTCTTTTATCTGCTTTTTGCCAAATACAAAAGAAGTGATGCAAAGATATTCAACATTATTTTTTTACATCGTTTCAATGTGATATTCATTGCAGCGAATATCTTTAAAACTAAGCAAATTTCTTCTGAATTTGCTACAATAAAGTGCATCGTCAATATATAATTTTGTATTATTTGGTAAAATAATACAAGCTCTTCTGGAACCTTCAACGATATTCAACGCACCCGATATCATGTTAACATTATTTTCAGCTAATATTAAGTCCAAAAAATATTTTTTGTCTTGAAGAATAGTATGTGTAGTTGCACTATCAATTAAACAGTTGTTTTGACTATCCATCATGAATCTATAAATATAACAAAATAAACAAAATTTTAAAAAAAAAACTTGAATTTAGATTTAAAGAAATAAACATTACTTAATATCATGAAATAAACGGTGCATAATAGAGTTTTATTTTTTTTATTTTTGTGCGGAAAAATAAAAACATATTTCAGACTAAATTTTTGAAACGAAAGAAATACTAGTAAAACAATCTATATCTTCTATCACACCACCCTCAATCAAATGGTCAATATTTCCATTTGGATCAGTAAAGAAATGGGAGACATCCAAATGAGTCACATCAATTGAACCATCATAATCAGCAAAATTAGTCTCCAGATTTTTTCCCCTTGATTGATCTCTGGTAGAGATCCACAAAATGTTTTGAGGTACGACACGCACGTGCCCAATGCCCTTTCATTCCACATCTGAAACAACTTTCTTCATGCTCCTTTTTAGATTTGCCACTCTCGTTTGCTTTGTGCCTTTTGAATTTATTGTCTTATTGTTGATAACTTTGTTGATTATTTCTTCCATGATTTATTCCACGTACACGTCCGTGTCCGTGTTCACGTCCAAATTCGTGTCCACGTCCACGTCCGTGTCTACATCCTTGTCTTGATATTGTATTTGCTTCAGACAATGTAGTTCCATTTGCTTCAGGCAATGGTACAGAACCAATTGGACGTAACCCATGATTTTTCATCAACAATTCATTATTTTGTTCAGCAACTAGTAGGCAAGATATAAGTTTTGAGTACTTTTTGAAGCCACGCTAACGATATTACTGCTACAGGAGCACATTCGAGGCATGAAAGGTGGAGAAAGTTTTTTCTAGCATATCTTCATCGATGATTTTTTCTCCACACAAAGTCAACTTTAAACATATTCTGAACATTTCAGAATTGTACTCACTAACCGTTTTAAAGTCTTGCAAACGAAGGTGCATCCACTCATAACAGGTTTTGGGAAGGACTACAGTCCTCTGATGATCAAATCTTTCAGTTAACTTTTTCCAAAGAACTTGTGGAATTTTTCTCAGTGAGATATTCAATTTTTAATCCATCGTGAAGATGGTGACGGAGGAAAATGAGTGCTTTTGCACAATCCTGCAGGGATTCATTGTTTCCTTCTTTTATTGTCTCTCCCAGACCCTTTGAGACGAGATGGATATCAGCATCCAGTATCCATGACAGATAATTTTTACCATATATGTCAAGTGCAGCAAATTTAAGTTTCGTAATGTTTGCCATTTGTTTAACTACACAATAAAAATACAATTAGTTTCAAAAAATATGATTAATCATCACATGTTAATCAAATAGTCAATATCAACATGACTTTAAGTTACATGTTTTCCTCTAGGGATAAACATTAATTTGAAATAATATGTTCTTCGAAACATGTGCTACTTCTGGAGCACATTATATTTTGCTATTATTTCTTCAAGTGCAATATGTCAATATTCTTCTGGAATATAGAGAGTTATAATTTATGCTCTTCGGGAACAAATAATATTTTTATAATGTTGTGCTACTTTTGGAGCAACAAAGAATAGATCTATGATTAATATTCTTCTGGAATATTAATTATAATGTTGTACTACTTCAGGAACAACAACAATTAAAAATAAATTTAATGTAATGTTTCATAACTAAACATAAAAAAATGATAATACATCCAATTGCTCACCATTAATTAATATACAAATACATGTAAAATATTATTTCGAATTAATAACGTGAGTCGAGTGAAACACAAAAAAAAAAATTGGTGACATGTAGAAACCTATTCACATATTATGGCACGAAATTCTAATTATGCGTAATTAAAAGAATTGAATTAGTATTAACCAATTAAAGCATGAAATTTGCAGAAACCAATGGATTTGAGTAAAAAGATGAATTAGGTATAGTTATTTGTTAATTGTATATTATATATATATATATATATTTCTGAATTACAAAAAACTTGAACTAATTCTGATTCAGAGATAATTTCTGGACTTTTTCCTTTTTTATTTATTTCCAAAAATTCTATTTTCTGTAAAATATATCTTTGCATATCTTCTAAGTTTTCTATTCTTTTTCTTAATATTTTTATTTCTGATAATTCTATTTGGACTAAATCATTCTGATTTTCTTCTTCAGATTCTATTAATTCTTTTTGTATTAAGCATTGTTTACATGCTTCTAAAAAACAATCTTTACATTTAACTCTTAATTTTTTACTAGGATACCATTTACATAAAAAACATGGTATGCTATCTGAACCTGTTTCTTTTACCCATTTATGTTTACATTCTATTTCTATATCCATAAATTCTAATTCTTCATCTGAATCTGATAAATTTTGTATATTTGAAAATTCTTGTATAAAATTTTCATAATCTGATTGTTCTTCTATATTACAATTATTATTATTTTTAGAAATAATAAATAATTCAAAAGAATCTAAAGCATAATTTACTGCAAGTAATTCTAAATCTATGCTACTTATATTACCNATATTTTCTATATCTTGTTCTGTTACTAAAAGATTATAAATTTTTTCCATTTCTACAAATTCTAAGCATGATTCTTCATCTTCATTAGCTGGTCATCCTCCTAGAACACCTTATACAACCTTTACTAGTCCAGAAGGACATTTTGAATGGTTAGTTATACCATTTGGATTAAAAAATGCCCCTAGTATTTTCCAAAGAAAAATGGATAGTATCTTTAGTAAACATAATAAATTTATTATTGTTTATATAGATGATATTTTAGTCTTTAGTAAAAATAGGAGAGAACATAGAGGTCATTTACAAATTCTCTTTTCAGAATTTATTAGACATGGCTTAATTATAAATAAAAAGAAAATGTTTTTATTTAAAGAATATATAGAATTTTTAGGAGTAAATATAGGTAAAGGAAAAATAGAATTACAACCACATATAGCTCAGAAAGCTTTGGATTTTCCAGATAAACTTGAAGATCTTAAACAATTACAAAAATTCTTAGGATTAGTAAATTATGCTAGACCCTTTATTAAAAACCTAGGAAAAATTGCAGGACCTTTATATGGAAAAACTTCATCAAAAGGTCAAAGATACTTTAATATAGAAGATTTATACAATACAAAGCCTTGAGTTATCTCAAAGATGTTCTAATTTTCTTTTCTTCCCGAAAGGGAAATTCTTAATTGTTCTTATTCTTAGATAGAATAATATCCCACAAAAATATTTTGAGATTTTGATATTTTGTTTTAAACTACAGATGGATCATTCCTGTAGGTATGTTTATAGTTCTAAGATATGGTGCCAATAGTTAATATTAGTCCCAGATCTTTTAAGAACAGTTTCTGTTTATAAAATTTTTTATGATTCTTGTAAAGATTTTTATGCTTCATGCTGGGTATATGATAAGAGCATGTCTTAATTCCAAGTTAAAAGTTTAAACTGTTTTTAAAATAAGCCCTGAGTGATCTCTCAAAGCGTAAAGGCCCAGTGAAGAGGCTAGGATACGCATAGAAGAGAGAAAGGGATCACTGTTTTAAGAATTCTTGTTAAGGGAGTGCCAGTGGTGTCCTTACAAGAATGGAGTTAGGCCCAAGTTCATATATCTCAGATGGCATGTTTTAAAAAAAAAAAAAAAAAAAAAAGGGATATTATTTTATCAAAAGAAAAAGAAATCTCAATTAAGAAGAGTACTGAGTAGGATTTTTCATAATTGTTTTAACAACCCAATTTGTCTCCTGAAAACATATGTTAACAGGAAACGGTCCCAGTTTACCTTATATCAAACCATTCCCCCAGGGCAAAGGGCTGATTACCTACTCCTCCATCCATGGTCTTATGTCTTTCTCTGCCAAAGGAGTTTCGAACCTTGTACCTCTGGGATCGCAAGCCTTTCAACTTGGCTCTGATACCATTTGTTTCCTGTCAACATATGTTTTCAGGAGACAAATGGTATATATATATATATATATATATATATGGAATTAGCCAAAATAGAGATCTGGAATTGAAGCTTGCTTACAAAGAACATTGACCAATTAAACAAAAAAAATTATAAGCATGTGTAGAACCTAAATAGCTAATCTAAATATAAGGAGGGTATAGGAACATAAATTAATACATATCAATTGATTTAACATAAATATATCTCTATAAAAATGCACGTTGATTGATGTAAAGGGAAAAAAACATTAATTAATTCAAAGAGAGATACAAAGAAAACATAATGATCGAGAAAGATGAGATCACGTATTGCAGATTTAACATATGTATATGTAAAATTCACGTATTATCAAATTAATTTTGATATACGTGATAGATGATTATGAAAAAAAAAAAATTCTACAGTCTAAGAGTTTCGTGCTGATAACGTGTTATAAAATGAGAGGAAAAAAGAAAAGAGAAAACTCAAAGAGAATAGAGAAAACTCCATAAATTTTGTGTGTATTATTGAGAAACAAAGCCCTATATTTATAGGTAAGAATCAGGGATACACATTTAAGTCCACTTGGAGGTCAAATAAGTCATAAATGTTAAATCAAAATTATACGATAATTGTCCACTTCCTTCTATAAATAATTACAATTAAATAAATATACTCAAAATTTCCAATTGAAGCAAAGTTTTATCCGTTGGAATTAAAAATATTACTCACTTTAAAAAATACACAGACGCATAATTTTAAATATAAGAGTAACTTCAATCATTAATAACGCCATCCAAATTGAGTAGATGAACACATTTACATCCATTTACTTACGCACGATCCAAATTCAAAAGAGCCACAAATAGCTACAAAAGTTATAAACACCATCCAAATTGAGCCATTTTTTTCGCTTACGATCTCATCATCTCCTTCAGAATCGACACACTTAGCTTGTTGAATTAACGACTTTTGCAAATCATCAAGACTCTTTTCAATGTCATTTTCTATATCCTTGTATTGATCAGTAGCCATCTCTCTATCTTCTACTCTTTCTTTCTACATTTATATGAATGTATAAATCAACTGTCGAGAACTTCAATTTTTTTTGTTACTTTGTCAAGATCGAAAAAAGGAAAAAAAAAAAAAAAAACATGCATCTATGTTGAGAACTTCATTTTCAGATCAAGAATTCAAGATATGATGTGATCAATTTAGTTTTACGCATTTTCTCTAATCTGTCACGTTGTGAGCATTTAATTTATCTCAATCTATCACATTTTCTCAAATTTGTGGTAAGTTAAATGCTCATAACGTGAAAAATTGGAGATAAATTAAATGACTAATCATGGTAAATTAAATGCGCAAGTGACAGATTGGAGAAAACGTGACAAATTGGAGAAAAATTAAAATGATCGATCAAGGTAAATTAAATGCTCACAATGTGACGGATTGGAGAAAACGTGTAACAAGAAGTTGGGTTCCCCACTTTACTCCGAGATTTTGTCTAGACTTCATTTTACATGATTGATCACATCGTGTCTTGAATTCTTGATCTGAAAATGAAGTTCTCAACATAGATGCATGTTTATTTTCATTTTTTTCGATCTTAACAAAGTAAATTGTTGTAGCTTGTAGAGAAACGAAATAGAAGTAATCTCAATCTTGAAAAGTTGAGCTGTACATTACCGAAACAAGCAAAATTTCTACTTATTGATTTGACTCTATATATAACAACATTTTTCTTGCTAATTCCAATCAATCACTATCGAAATAAGCAAAATTTCTCCTTATTTTGCTTTTGATCACCAAAATAAAGCAAATTTCTCAATCAATAATGAAACTAGAATCAAATAAAGAGTAAGTAATGAAGTAGCAATCTATAGAAAAGAAAAAAAAAATAATTAGCCTTTGGCCTCAACATTTAGTATCTCTTTGTAAGAGATAGTTCGGAGTTAATTATTTAAAATCTGTAGGTGTAAATAAGAAAAATTCTACAAGCATATGGACAGCACTCATAAGATCTTTAGCATTGTGTACAATAAAACTCAACACTATAAGACAATAAATAATGCATATTTAAATACATGCTCATGTGCAAACCGCTCTGGGTATAGGAGTGAAAATTTAAAATTAAGACACATATTTTTTTTTACCATAAAATAAAAGATTCTAATTTAATATTGACAACTTCTTATCTATCATTGACCATCAGATTTCTCATCACGAGATCAATAAATTGCAGAGAATAATACGCCAGCTACACAGAATCAAGAAATGACAAAGAATAACAGAATGATTCGTAACCAAGATCCATGGGCATGAAAGCATATAAGCAATTTCAAAAAATCAATCTTTAATCACATAACAACAAATATACGGTAAGACTAATGATGATAATTATAAGGATCAAGAAATGACAAATAGTCCTGGATTATGCATGAATATACAGTGATCAATCGGCCGCTGGTGCAAAAATCAAGTGCAGATGACATGAAGGTGAATCTTTCTATCTAAATAAATTCTTTGCACTTTTTTTAGGGTCGACATTATAAATATTTTTCCCCTCTTTTCTTGAATTGTTTCTTGTAGATGGACGATTGGGTTCTATGTAGGATCAGAAAAAAGGAGAATAGAAAGCAAAAAAGAGATAATGAGATTCAAAAACCAGATCATAATAACACCGATGAAGGTTCATGTCACCGAGAAAATAAACGTGGAGCTCTTGAAGACTCCATGCATGTTGCACCAAAAGACAATTTGCCTTACTGTAAATCAGAGATTGCATTGGCTGATCCCTTTATCAACGATAATTATCAGAGCCTCCCAAACGAGGGTTTTCGTAATAAGCTCTCCATTTCCCTACATCAGAATGTAGTTACATATTGTGATCCAGTTCCCATTCCCATTGTTCCACCAAATCATCCGATAGGAGGTTATGTTTACAACCAATAACCAATTGGATATATGGCGGATGTGAGAGGGGACTACATCCGGAGCACTTTGGAATTCAAGAGATTGACATAAACAAGTTATTGGATTTGGTTCCTGGTGAACATCAGGAGATCCCTGGATTGGATGGTGCCGACTTACCGAATTTTATATAGTTATTGTTATTTGGAATTCCTCAAGTTTATGTTTCGTGTGGTTTAAGTATGAACATCGTATTTTCTTGCTTCTGCTTATTTAATTGATTTTGTTTCAATTCCGTAACGCCACATTTTTTTTCTTGTAATTATCATCCATATCTTAATTAGTTAAATTTAAGTTATATTGACTACTGAATCATTAAATTTGTCGTCGTTTCAACCAACATTATATTTTGCAATGGACTGCACCTTAAATTTCTTAGACGATTGACTTGTAAATTACAATTAATTATAATATACTTATAATTCAAGTAAATGTAATCATGCATTGAATGATTTTATAGAACCCAAACAAATAAAAATTGAACATAAATGCTTGACCTTAGCAACATTTATGTATTTCTCTTATATTTAAAATTCATTCCAGCTATTTTTATTTGATTTATATTTGGACAGTGTAGAAGGAATGGAACCAACCTATGAGTCAACTTAATAAATTTGCTAATTAGTTAATTAGCACAAATTGTGCTACATTTTTACCTAACTCTTTATCTTCTTGCTTACAAAAGAAAAAAACGATCTTTATGCCCCAAGAAAAATACGTTCAACATCAAAGGAATGCTTCTCCCTTATTTTGTTTCGCTTATGAAGTTATCAGCCTCGTGTGTCCAAGGTACTAGGGTGATTACTCCTTTTTTTTTTTTTTTAAATATCATCTTGTGATTCTATTTATGCTTAATTACATAATGAGATCCTGACATCTTTTATTGAATCATGCATACAGTGGTATGTTACAGATTTCACTCACATGTATATATAAAATGTCTGTATGCATGTGTGTCTATATATTTTTATGCTTTCATCCCTTAACCTTTTCTTTAATCGTAATCTAGATAACAATGGTTATAGTGCTATACATGTTATAAATTACTAGTTGCTGTATTGCTATCACACTTTGATTATCCCAACTTCATTTTAAAATAACCTTGTCAATGTAGAAAATCCTTATATTTCAATTGTTAATGATAGAATAGATATGATCGTGTTAAAATGTGTCAAACATAGTGCACTGGGCCCGAAATGATTACTTCATATTTTACTAAAATGAATCATATCACTCAATATGTCATGCGGCTCTAACTCTTAAATCACCAGGCTCTTCAAGCTATCATTGATCAATATTACCTGTAAGAATAATTTTAGAGAAATATGAGTTGACAGCTCAGTGAGTGGAAGAGTTCAATAATAATTATACTTCTTCCTATAAACATTTTTACCAAACATCAAGTTCATATCGTTTAACATCCACATGATAGACTCATACAATTATAGCAAAAAAGTAAGACATTCTCATAGCACTGTAAATATCATCTCATAATCGCGATATGGTCATCAGGTTATATCTATACCATTATCTCATCACATCAGATGCGATCCACCAAAGATGTACTCCTTGACTAAAATTTGAAATCCGCCCCTTGGGCCAAACACTTTTGCCACGGGCCTTTGGCCCCCTCCATGAACGAAAGCGGGTCTCAAAGACCTCTAATAATCAATTCTAGAACACGGTCAAGATCCTTCTATGAACTATATGTACACGATTGAGACCAATGTTAGGTCGAGATCCCTCCATGGAGGATAGAACACAGCCAATGTTCCTCTGTGAACTCGAAGAAGTATATAATCATGGGTACTTTTCTGATCGATCTAAAAATCACATCTCATATTCCAATTCACAATGTACCGATACAATCTTTGAAATCCCACATATGTCATAATATAAGATATTTCCATAATAACCATGTAATTCGAACACATAATTGCACATAGTTTGATAATATACTCAATATATAAGTACTTTAAGAATATTTATATTTTTCCACTCGCAGAACTATGTTCGCAAAATCAACTCGATTGGTAAGCTGTCCCGATATTCGTATTGCCACTTGAAATATGATATAATTTTTAAATTAACAATTAACTATTTTAAGTAATGTCAATAATTAAATAGGCAATACCCAAACTTAATCATTTCACCTTTAAGCAAATTCTAAAGTCTCTTTAATCACTTAAATTAGTTTTTCTTTCATTTAACTCAATTTCATAGTTTATTATACTTAACCCCTTCAATAAAATTAAATTTAATCTAACAATCTAACAACTATAAAATTAAACATAACTTTCCAATAAATAAATTTTTTACTTATGTTTTAATTTGAAGAATTTAAGCCTAATAGTAGAAGAATTTATTTTCCAACAACGTAGGTGAATTTTCCTACTTTTTTCTTCCTCTTCTCCATTTTTTTCTTACTCTTTTCTCTCTCTTTTCTCCATGCTTTGTTTCCTTCGTATATGCGGTCTATATTTGTGTGTGAATTGAAATGGATTTATATTACCAATTGGATTGATACAATCAATCCACCATCCGCATCTTTTTTTTTTTTTTTTTTTTGCTTTTCTTTTTTTCTATCTTGATAATGTTGGCTCTTATTATTATTATTATTATTATTATTATTATTATTATTATTATTATTATTATTATTATTATTATTATTATTATTACAATTTTATTATACCAACTTCATTTTAAAATAACCAGTCAATATAGAAAATCCTTATATTTCATTTGTTAATGATAGAATAGATATGATTGTGTTAAAATGTGTCAAACAGAATCTCTTGGCTCATCCGTGGGCTTGTCATCATTTTTGGATTTTAATACTTACCAGTAAACATTTATTAAATTTACCAAACATGCCCTCCATTCATTTGACTTTATGCGTTGTCCATTATTTCAAAATAATTTAGTTACGCAGACACGACCATGGGTTGATATAATTTAATTGTTTGTAACTTCAAGAGAAAAATGGTGCCAAATGTTAGTGTAATTCCAAATTCTGCTTCCCCATTTTTTATTTTTGTTTTTTGTTGCGCATTAACACAAGTTTTATACCATTAAGACAATATAGGTCATTTCATATTAATTTCCCTTAGTTTTAGGTGTGTTTGCATTAAGAACAACCTTATAAATATTGATATATAAAGTGTAATAGCTAGGTCTAGTTGTATTAAAGTGGTTTAAATCAGAATAAATAACTAGAATGTGGAAGTTTTAAATTAATGGTTATGACTTAGGACTCTTGGCACATTGAATTCGTGGACGGTTTGGGACATCTCCACTTGTCATTTGAAAATTTTAATTTGTCAAGTTCTTAAGGTACGTAAACCTCCCTTAGAGATGGCAACCCATTTACCAATTTTTCAACCCTATGGATCTATTTTATATCTATTTCTTGAGTTCCATAACTGACAAACTTTCAATTTGGATTAACAAAATTCAATCAAGCACTTTCAATGTGGAATTGACAAACTTTAATAAAGCACACTTGTTATTATTTATGACCAAATGGTGACTACAAAATTCAACTACTCAATGTTTCTGGTGATATAGTTGATTGGAAATAAGGAATAATTAACAAAATTTTTATCGGGACTTAAACTAAGTTTAGGAATACATACATACATACATACATACATACATACATACATACATACATACATACATATGTATATGTATGTAGATATATGTATAACATATTGAAAATTCATTAAGTCCATAATATAATTAATCAAAACTCATCCTCATATAACTTACCGACTTAGCACTAGATCTTAGCTCGGAATGAAATCGTATAAATAATATTAAAACCCGAGTAAGAAAATAATGCATTTGAAAGATTTTGTAAATTAATAATCACATTACTTTGAAATCAATTTAGAATTCAATATCGTTTATTATAAAAAACACATAACAATCAATTTCTAAGTAGTAGTGCTAATTTTATGCACAATGTACAATTATTTGGTGTAGCATTCTATATGGCCTTTAAAATAATTGGGTAGAAAGTCAACATGCCAAATGTACAATCATTTAGTATATCCGCTTTTATATATATATATATATATATATATATATATATATATATATATATATATATATAATTGTCCACTTCCTTCTATAAATAATTACAATTAAATAAATATAGTCAAAATTTTCAATTGAAGCAAAGTTTTATTCGTTGGAATTAAAAATATTAGTCACTTTCAAAAATACACAGATGCATAATTTAAATTATAACAATAACTTCAATCATTAATAATGATAGCTAATTACTTAAAGTTACATCTTGAAAAGTGACAATCTATTTATTGTTCATAATGAAACCTTGCATGTGGAGTAACGTGATACTGCAACACAATAGTACATGAGTTATCACATTTTGTAATATGTCACAATATGATAAACCTCGGCTAGTGATAGCTTTAAGTCTTGTCTAATAGCAGATTGAGTGGGGTGCTGAGTAGCCCACCTGCAAAAATAAATTTGCTTGAGCTAAAGATTTTCCTACTTATTTTTGGTGATCCTGACCAAGAAAAAAAACAAAGACACTTGTTAATACAAGCTCTTTTCTTGAAAAAAAATAATCCTGGTGAACGCATTTATATGCATTGACTTACACACCATCCAAATTCAAAAGAGCCACAAACAGCTACAAAATAACTTATAAACACCATCCAAATTGAGCAGTTTTTTCCCTTACGATCTCATCATCTCCTTTAGAATCGACACACTTAGCTTGTTGAATTAATGGCTTTTGCAGATCATCAAGACCCTTTTCAATGCTATTTTCTATATCCTTGTATTGTTCAATAGCCATCTTTCTATCTTCTACTTCTATACGTATGTATAAATCAACTGTTGGGAACTTCAATTTTTTGTAATCTTGTAGTGATCAGAAAAAATGAAAATAAACAGGCATCTATGTTGAGAACTTCATTTTCAGATCAAGAATTCAGGATATGATGTGATCGATTTCATGTTGCACGTTTTCTCCAATTTGTCATGTTGTGAGCATTTAATTTACCGTGATTGATCATTTAATTTATCTAAATTGGTCGCGTTTTCTCCAATCTGTGGTAAATTAAATGCTCACAACATGACAGATTGGAGAAAACGTGACAAACTGGAGATAAATTAAATAATCAATCATGGTAAATTAAATGCTCACATGACAAATTGGAGATAAATTAAATGACCAGTCATGGTAAATCAAATGCTCACAATGTGATGGATTGGAGAAAACGTGTAACACGAAATTGAGTTCCCTACTTTACTACGCGATTTTGTCTGGACTTTATTGTACATGATTGATCACATCGTGTCTTGAATTCTTGATCTGAAAATGAAGTTCTCAACATAGATGCATGTTTAGTTTCATTTTTCCGATCTTAACAAAGTAAATTGTTGTAGCTTGTAGAGAAACAAAATAGAAGCAATCTCAATCTTGAAAAGTCAAGCTGTACATTACCGAAATAAGCAAAATTTCTACTTATTGATTTGACTCTATGTATAACACCATTTTTCTCGCTAATTCCAATCAATCACTAACGAAATAAGCAAAATTTCTACTTATTGTGCTTTTGATTACCAAAATAAAGCAAAGTTATCAATCAATAATGAAACTAGAATCAAACTAAAGAGTGAGTAATGCAGTAGCAATCTATAGAAAAGATTAATGTCATTAATCTATACGAGTTCAACCCAGAAATACTTGTTAGTAAATTCATCTATTGTACTCGAGCTTTACTTTTAAGAAAGATTTTACTTTCTAATGATCATATTATTTCATGTCATTCGATTCGCAGATGAATACAAGTCAAGTGGAGAGAACGAGTGGTTCTTTTTTACACCGAGGAGTAAAAAAATGGAAAACAACCAATTCGAGCAAGAGGTGATGGATACTAGAAAGCATCAGGAGCCAACACTGCAGTAAAACACAATGGTGTCAACATTGGATCCCGAAAGACTTTGGTATACTATGAAGAAAAACCCCCAATTAGGACCTCTTGGATTATGCATGAATATAGAGTGAATAATCTTCCACCAGTGCAAAAATCAAGTGCAGATGACATGAAGGTAAATCTTTCTATCTAAATAAATTCTTTGCACTTTTTTTAGGGTTGACATTACAAATATTTTTCCCCTCTTTGCTTGAATTGTTTCTTGTAGTTGGACAATTGGGTTCTATGTAGGATCAGAAAGAACGAGAATAGAAAGCAAAAAAGAGATCATGAGATTCAAGAACCAGATCATAATAACAATGATGAAGGCGCATGTCACCAAGAAAATAAACGTAGAGCTCTTGAAGACTTCATGCTTGATGCACCAGAAGACAATTTGCCTTACTGTAAATCAGAGATTCCATTGGCTGATCCCTTTATCAACGATAATTATCAGAGCCTCCCTAACGAGGCATTTCATAATAGTCTCTTCATTCCCCAACATCAAAATGTAGTTACATATTGTGATCTCGTTCCCATTCCCATTGTTCCAGCAAATCATTTGATAAGAGGTTATGTTTACAACCAATATCCAATTGGATATATAGCGGGCGTGAGAGGAGGACTACGTGTTGGAAATAATGTTACTCCACCAGAGATGAGAATGAATTACAAACAAAATAAAAAATCTAAAGAAGTATAGAAGATGAAGAAATAGCAAAGTATATATGAAGAATTTTGAAGGCTCAAACACAATCTTTGATTGTTGTCCTCGAACGAATTTTGCCCCCACTATTTTGGTGTTTAAAGGGTGATCCGGCAAAAGGTTTGAAGGATTAATCAAGTCTTATAGAGATTCAAACACTAAACACTTGTTTGAATCTCTAAAACTTAAGAACACAAAGAAAAAGATAAATATGAGAGGGTATTTTCTTTTTGGATTTGATCTCAAGAAGTATCAATATAATAGGTGTTTTTTTCTACATTTTTCAATGACCCAAGATCACCTATTTATAGCCAAGTAGTATAGCTTCATGAAGTGGTGCACCTTATGGATGAAAAGCCACCAAAAAATCAACAAAAAACGACCCAACGGTCGTTTTTCTGTACCATGCGACCGCATGGAACCCTACCGAGACCATTTGGTCTCGGTAGGGTTCCATGCGGTCGCATGGCCTAATTTTTTTTTTATTGTTGATTTTGAACAATCATACCACTTCATAACAATCCCCCACTTGTTCAAAATTAACAAGTTCTCATTATTCAAATTATACCATACTCATGCGTAAAGATTAGATATCTTTCGATTTGAATCTAACCATAGTGTAATTCAAACAAAGTAAAGTCGAAATTCAAGGTAGCGTGAAGCTTTGAACCAAGTATTTCATGTGACAATACCGGTAAGAACACACACACGAATATCACGTGTTCTCAAGTTTCTCGTTTCTAGCTTAGCGCTTTTATGGCCTTGCGCTTATCCTTTTCAATAAACTTTTAAGAGAGAACTCCAACTCTCTATTAAGGCGGCACCACCTTGAAGTTTATTTAGGTAAAGTTCTTCCAGTACCTTTGTTACTTTTAGTACTTGTGGTTTTACACTGAACTTTATTAAGAGCTTATATCTCAACCCTCGTTTCAATAACAACCAGCATTATATTAATCTAGGATAGGATTATTGCGGATTATAATAATGCTGTAACTATTCACATATCGAATGACTTGTTGATACCCTTTGAACCCGTGTAAAACCTTTTGAGTAACGACAGGTAGGGTTGCCATCATTGGTGGATATTTCAGTTAAGGAGTTTCAATCCCATCCTACTTGAAGTAGATGCCACTAAATCTCTATTTAGAGGTTTAGTTAGAGGATCCGCCAAATTTTCATTCGACCTTACATAATTTAGGGAAATTATTCCATCTTTGATTAACTTCTTTATGTAGTTGTGTCTAAGACTCATATGTCTAGACTTTCCGTTATATACATCATTGTATGCTTTAACTAAAGTGGCTTGACTATCACACATTATTGGTATTGAAGAAATATTCTTTGATCCCAAAGGTATCTCATAGAATAAGTCTTTAAGCCATTTAGCCTCCTTTCCTGTATCTGATAGGGCTACAAATTCAGATTCCATAGTTGAATGTGTTATGAATGTTTGTTTCTTCGACTTCCAAGAAACTGCACCTCCTCCTAGAGTAAACACCCAACCCGTAGTTGATTTACTTTCATTCGTGCTAGATATCCAACTAGCATCAGTAAATCCTTCTAATATTGCTGGAAATTTAGTATATTGTAGACCTAAGTTCTTGGTTTTCTTTAAGTATCCGAGAACTCTCCCAATTGCTTTCCAATGTTCATTACTTGGATTGCTAGTAAACCTACTAAGTTTACTTATTGCATAGGCTATATATGGTCTTGTGCATTGAACTGCATACATAAGACTTCCAATAGCACTTGCATACTCTAATTGAGCAATTTCTCTTCCATCATTTTTTTACAAGTTTTGAGCTTGGATCAATAGGGGTATTATACTCTTTTATGTTCAAATGTTTGAACCTATTTATCACATTCTCAATATAATGTGATTGACTAAGGTAATAACCCCCACTAGTCTTTGAGACTTTGATACCCAAAATAGTGTCAACTTGTCCAAGATCCTTTATCTTAAATGTGGAAGATAGAAACCTCTTCGTTTCTTTTATCCCATCCATGTGATTACTTATAATCATCATGTCATCAACATATAAGCATATAAATATCATGTAATCATCACGCACTTTAGAATACAAACATCTATCTACACTATTATATTTAAATCCATATGATATAATTGCTAAGTCAAATTTCTCATGCCACTTCTTAGGTGCTTGCTTTAGCCCATATAACGATTTAATTAGCTTGCATACCTTATGTTCATTTCTTGGTAAAATAAAACCTTCTGGTTGTTCCATATAGACCTCCTCATCGAGATCCCCATTTAGGAATGCCGTTTTGACATCCATTTGATGAACATGCAAGTCATATATCGAGGCTAATGCAAACAATATCCTAATTGAAGTTATTCTTGCTACTGGTGCATAAGTGTCAAAATAGTTAATTCCTTCCTTTTGTCGATAACCTTTGGCTACAAGTCTAACTTTGAAAGTATTTAGAGAACCATCAATATTGTATTTTCTCCTAAATACCCATTTACAACCAATAGGTATGGATCCGAGTGGTAGATCGACAAGTTCCCAAGTTTTATTTGACATTATTGAATCCATTTCATCCTTGATTGCATCTTTTCAAAACATGCTATCTCGAGAAGCCATAGCTTCTTTATAAGTTTTAGGATCGGTTTCCACCTGTAGAACAAAAGGAATTGTTCTTACAACATTCAACTCATTTCCTTCTACTAAGTAAAAGGAGATAAGTTGAGAATCAATTTCATCCAGTCCTAAAGACTTCTTAACTCGAGTTCTTTTGCTTCTTCGTGGTTCATTAGATTCATTAATATCTTTAGAAGATATTTCATCCCGTGTTCCACTTGAGGTTGGGATATTTACAAGGTTTTCCCTTAATTCGTTATTCGAGGTTAACGAATCTTCAAAGAACTCTAAATCACTTGATTCAATAATCACATTGGTCTCCAAATTTAACAATCTATAAGATTTCCTATTGTTAGCATATCCAACAAAAGCACATTTAATGCCTCTTGGACCTAATTTGTTTCTATTAGGGTTCGTATTCTTGCAATAGGCAAGACACCCCCACACTTTGAAGTATCCAATGTTTGGTTTTCTTCCTTTCCATAATTGATAAGGAGAAACCTTAGTATGTTTTGAAGGAATCCTATTAAGTATCCTACATGCACTTAATAAAGCTTCACCCCATAAGTTAAAATGTAACTTAGCAAATATAAGCGCAGCATTAATCATTTCTACTAGTGTTCTATTCTTTCTTTCAGCCAAACCATTTTGTTCGGGAGTCCTTGGTGTAGAACATTGATGAATTATGCCATGTTGTTCACAAAATAAATTAAAATCACTAGAAAAGTATTCACCACCTCTATCACTCCTTAAGGTTTTTATTTTCTTTCCTAGATGATTTTCAACTTCATTCTTATAAATCTTAAACATGTTAAATGCTTCATGTTTATGTTTTATCTAATACACATATGTATATCTAGAAAAGTCATCGATAAAGGTAATAAAATACCTATTTCCACCTCTAGTTAACATGCCATTTAATTCACATATATCCGTATGAATTAGTTCCAAAATACTAGAGGTTCTTTTTACACTTTGATATGGTTTTTTAATCATCTTAGATTCTACACAAGTTTTGCATCTATATTCATTATTTTCATTATATGAAATTAAGTCACACTTTTTCATTCGTTTCATGGTACTTTTACCAATATGTCCTAACCTAGCATGTCATAATGAAAATAAATCCACAACATAAGCAAGATCAACTTTATTTATTTTATTGTCAACAGTACAAAGTTTGACCATTCCTTCACAAGAATAGCCTTTTCCAACAAAATTCCCTTTAAGGGATAATATAAGTTTATCGGATTCATACACACTTTTGAAACCCGGTTTTCCTAAGAGATTTCCACTAACTAAGTTCCGATTCATATCTGGAACATGTAATACATTAGTGAGGGTAACGTTTTTCCCGGAAGTGAAGATTAAATCTACATTTCCTTTACCAATGACTTTGGATCGAACTTCGTTGCCCATTTGAATCTCTTGGTCTCCATCCATTTCTTGATAGGTCTTGAATAAAGATTTATCATATGATACATGTACCGTAGCACAAGTATCATACCACCACCCGGGAACCTTTCCCTTAATTGCATTTATCTCGCTCACGGTGGCCACAATCTTTTCTTCTTGAATGGAGTTGATTTTACCTTCGGAGTTGTTTCTTTTTCGGTGTCCACAGTCTTTTGCATAGTGACCAGACTTTCCACACACAAAGCTTCCACCTTTGTTCTTCTTCTTGAACTTGTTAAAGTTTCTTGAAGGCTTCCTTTTGTTGGTTTTTCCAGGTGGTTCAGATTTCTCTATGGCATTCGCTTTAGAAGTTCCTTCCGAAGAGTTTTCACTTTTATCGCGTAACCTGGATTCTTCTTCAATCCTTAGGTGCCTTTGCAATTGTTCCAAAGAGTAATCTTCGAAACTATGCATACTTTTCTTCCGGTATCCTTTCCAAGTTCCCGGGAGTTTTGCTATTATAGCCCCCACTTGAAAAGTCTCCGGGATTTCAATCTTTACCGCCTTTAATTTGTTGACAAGGACTTGCAACTCATGTACTTGGGGAAGTAGGGGAATATTTTCCAAAAACTTAAAATCAAAATATTTTGAAATTATAAATTTCTTTGTACCTTCTTCCTCTGCTTTGTATTTGCTTTCTAAAGCCTTCCATATCTCCTTTTCCGAAGAAGTGTTGGTGTACAAATCATATAAATGATCTGAAAGAGCATTGAGTATGTGACCCCGACATATGAGTTCATCTTCTTGTCGTTTTTGCCTTTCTGCTCTAACTGCTTCGGTTTCTCCATTGGTGGGTTCTGGTAATGGCGTCAATTCTGGGTCTAAGATATAGAAGATCTTCAATGCGGTGAGAAGAAACTTCAATTTGTCTTGCCACCTTGTGAAATTTGTGCCATCGAACCGATCCAATCGAACCAAATCTTGATTCATCAATTTGATGGTCGCCATTGTAGTTTCGTTTTTCATCACGCAAGATTCGTTTGAGATTGTTGGAAATAATGTTACTCCACCAAAGATGAGAATGAATTACAAACAAAATAAAAAATCTAAAGAAGTATAGAAGATGAAGAAATAGCAAAGTATATATGAAGAATTTTGAAGGCTCAAACACAATCTTTGATTGTTGTCCTCAAACGAATTTTGCCCCCACTATTTTGGTGTTTAAAGGGTGATCCGGCAAAAGGTTTGAAGGATTAATCAAGCCTTATAGAGATTCAAACACTAAACACTTGTTTGAATCTCTAAAACTTAAGAACACAAAGAAAAAGATGAATATGAGAGGGTATTTTCTTTTTGGATTTGATCTCATGAAGTATCAATATAATAGGTGTTTTTTTCTACATTTTTCAATGACCCAAGATCACCTATTTATAACCAAGTAGTATAGCTTCACGAAGTGGTGCACCTTATGGATGAAAAGCCACCAAAAAACCAACAAAAAACGACCCAACGGTCGTTTTTCTGTACCATGTGACCGCATGGTACAAACCCATGCGGTCGCATGGTACAATCCTACCGAGACCATTTGGTCTCGGTAGGGTTCCATGCGGTTGCATGGGCTTTTTTTTTTTTTTTTTTTTATTGTTGGTTTTGAACAATCATACCACTTCATAACACTACGTCCCGAGCTCTTTGGAATTCAAGAGATGGACATAAACAAGTTATTGGATTTGGTTCCTGGTAAACATCTGGAGATCCCTGGATTGGACGGTACCGACTTACCGGATTTTATATAGTTATAGTTGTTTGGGAATCCTCAAGTTTATGTTTCGTGTGGTTTAAGTATGAACATAGTATTTTCTTGCCTCTTCTCATTTAGTTGATTTTGTTTCTATTCCGATTATGTAACGCCGCATTTTTTTCTTGTAATTATCATCCATATCTTAATTAGTTAAATTTATGTTATATTGACTATTGAATCATTAAATTTGACGTCGTTGCGACCAACCTTATATTTTGCAACTGAATGTAACTTAATGTTTTAGACAACTGACTTGTCAATTAAAATTAATTGTAATATGCATATAATTCAAGTAAACATAATTATGTATTGAATGATATTATAGATCGGAAATAAATAAATTGAAGACATACACTTGACCTTATCAACATTTATGTTTGTAGGCATAAAAAAAATAAAGAAAATGGATTGGGTCGATTTAAATCATTAGCCCAATTAAATTGAAATCCACTAAAGTCCATAAAGCCCAAGGGCCCATACCACATTTTAAATAAATAAATAAACAAAGAAATAAATAAAATCATAATTACTCAATTATATCTTTTAATTAGATGTAATTGAGTAATTACCAAAATTAGCGCAAATTCTCGCCTATAAATGGGACCAATGGTCCATAAGATAGAGACAGAGAGAAAGCAAGTAAGAAAAGAAAGCAGAGAACGCCATAAAGTGATGAAAAAATCTCAAGGCTGAAAGAAGGGAAGAGATTCTGTCAAGCCTTAACTCGGTGAACCCCAAAAAGATTAAAATCTTCTTCGAATCAAACAGGTTCATGTCAAGTCTAAGAAGATCAAAATCTTCTTCAAATCAAATCAAATTCAAGTCCAAGCCTCAAGATTCAAGTTCCAAAATAAGTCAAATCTCGACAAATCAAATTTTCAACAAATTATTAAAGACCAGGATTCAAGCCACTTGGCCACTCGTCTTCAAATATTTAGACTATTAATCAGAAGATTTTGCAATTTTGCAATTACAAGAAGGTCAGTATCACTTGTATTTATCAAAATACAATTTGTAACGATTTCTGTATTTTAATACATGAAATTCCGTCGTACAAATTTCTTGGCATGCCCAGTGGGACCTTGTTGTCCTCTCATCTTTTGATCTTAAAATCTTCAAGTTTCAAATACTGCATCAACAATGGTAGGCGAAAAGGCGAAACAAACTATAACTCATCTCGAAGAGACACTTGTTGAACTCTTCCACGCGACCAGGGCCCAAACAAAAACTGGGAAAACTCAACTGGTCACACCACTAAAGGAATTCTCCAACAAAAACAGAATGAAAATTGCCTTCAGAAAGCCAAACTCTCATTCGACACAAAAAACCATGAGTTCGACGAAAAACTCTCGTTCGGGATCCATCTCCAGTGGTAGATCCTTATCTGGATCCCCTCATGCTACTTCTCAGTAAAAGTGGGAAGATGATACTTCATCTGAAGAATCACTTGAGCCAGTGATGGTCACAAAAGCGGCATCGGGCTCAGATGATCGAATCCAACAAATGGCTTTAGCTATTGAAAAATTAACAAAGTCGTTAGAAGAAAAAGATGCTCAAATTACCACATTCATGCATAAACTTGAGTCGCAAAATCCACCACTTCAAGAAGATCAGGAAAATTGAGGATCTTTCAAGGCCAAAGAGTTAGAAGTCCAAGAACATCAACAAAAGCAAGATATACATGATCAAACAATTGTTCAAAATGTGTTGCGTGACGCCCCTCAACTCTCCGTTGGCTCTTTGTCCATCCAACAACTTCAACATATGATTGCGGACACCATTTGTGCCCAATATGGTGGTTCGATGCAATCTTCATTGGTGTATGCCAAACCCTATAGTCGTCGAATCGACGAAATAAGGATGCCACCTGGTTACCAACCTCCGAAGTTTCAATGTTTTGACGAAAAGGGCAACCCAAACCACCATATTGCTCATTTTATTGAGACTTGTAACAATGCAGGTCTTACAATGACACAATGGTAAAACAGTTCTTACGCTCTCTCAAAGGTTCTGCATTTGAATGGTACACAGACTTACCGCTAGAGTCAATTGATGGTTGGGATCAACTTGAGCGAGAGTTCTTAACGCGCTTCTACAGCACCCGACGAACTGTCAGCCTTCCAAAACTTGCTCGAACAAAGCAGGACAAGGAAGAACCTGTAGTAGAGTACATTGAACGTGGGAGAAACCTTGTACTTAATTGTAAAGAATGAATAAGTGAAGCATCTTCCATCGACATGTGTGTACAAGGCATGCATTGGGGATTACTCTATAATCTCAAAGTAAACATGCCTCATTCATTCGAAGAATTGGCAATACGTGCTCATGACCTGGAGCTCCAAATTGCAAGGCATGGGAGTTATTTACCAAGTGATCCACGTGACAAGAAGGATCCTAAGAAGGATATAAAGAAGGACGTCAAGACAAGTAAATCCAAAGAGGCTATGGCGATATCTACTGTTCCTACAAGGATAGCCTTCCAAGGGTCGAGCTCGAACCCAAAATCGAAGCTAGAGTTCAGACCTAACAAAGAACAAGTCCAAAGTAGAAGTCATGTGACTTTAAAGGAACTTGAAGGAAAGAAGTACCCATTCTCAGATTCAGAAGTTTCTAAAATTCTGGATCAGCTCCTTGAACAGAAAATAATTGAACTTCCAGTACCAAAAAGACTTGAGGAAGCTGGTAAGATCGATCATCCTAAATACTGTAAATTTCACAGGATCATTAGCCATCCAGTGGAAAAATGCTTTGTTTTGAAAGATCTGATTGTTTGCTTGGATAAAGAAAATACGATCAAACTTGAAACCGGAGAGAACCCAACAGTTGCATGCTCGTTGGTTTCATTTGGATCATTTGATCCAATTCCCATTCCAAGAAAGAAAGAAATATTTTCTGATGTACACAATGCTTGTAAATCCTCAATTGAGGAATTTGGACCTCAACTCCCGGAAGGAGCCATCCCAGCGAAATTTGAAGTAGATGGAGAAATCACCATAAGTTATATCTATCCAGGGATAAATGGACCAAGCGCACCCAATCGTCCAACCTTTTATGAAATTATGATAGGTGACTTGGATGTTTAGGATTCTGACTCAGAACTTGAAGATGAGATCGGTGACGGCTGGTCTACTTTCATAAAGAAGAAAGAGAAATACATAATGCCAAACAAATAGGTAAAATATTACCTTCTACATCTCTTGCAGGAACAAAGTTGTACTAAAATTCAACCCAATGAAGAAGAAACGCTAGAAGAAGATCAGGGGGCATGGACCTTAGTGAAAAGATGTCATCAGAAGGCTCCATGACTCCCAAATTCTAATTTTTGTGACAAGAAATCAAGACCAAGGAATGATCAAAGAAGGAGGCCCGAAGTCAAGCCAAGAGTATCTACTAAATCAACCGAAGAGGGAACAGCTCCACGCGTTCTTCCTAGACTACCGACCTTGGGTGATTATTTTCCTAAGGGTTTCTTTGATAAAGAATGTCTAACCTCCAACGTAATCAATGTGAAAGAGAAAGATGAAATGAAGAACGTATCAAAGAAGACTTCAAAACAGAAGAAAACTATTTCATGACTCAATAATATTCCTACCAATACAAGTCTAGTAGAGTCTCTTGCCCTTCCTTTCGATGATCGGATGGCCTTGGTGGCAGCATTAATCGATCCAGAAGAATACGAAAGCAAAGTTTTAGATCATATTGGAGCCACATCTCCTCAAGACTGTATGGCCGCCATAATGTTCGATGATGGAGATTTACAGCTGGGATCACGTCCACATAATAGACCACTGTATGTCAGCGGTTATATTCGAGAGTGCAAGATAAATCGCATGATGATCGATTGTGGATCTGCTATAAATATTATGCCGATCAAAACAATGAAGAAAATTGGAATCAATGTTAGTAATCTATCCAGAAGCAAAATCATGATTCAAGGATTCAATAAAAAAGGTCAGCGAGCCATTGGCATGATTCGCCTAAAGCAGCAAATAGGAGAGTTAATCTCCTCGGCTCTTTTCCATGTCATTGATGCTAAAACATCATATGAGTTACTCCTTGGACGTGTTTGGCTGCACGAAATTGGAGTGGTACCTTTGACTTGGCACCAATGCTTCAAATATAGTCGAAACGGATAAATCAAATGTATGGTAGCTGAGTCCAAACCTTTTCTCGAAGAAGAATCTCATTTTGCCGATGCCAAGTTTTACATAGAAGGTGAAGAATGTAATTCTTCAGGTTTGACTATGTCTGGATTCAAAATCAAAGAAGATACAAATGATCATGATACATTTAGTGCTGCTCAGTCTCATCAACTTATCAAAGATAAGTCAAAATTTACATCCGAAAAATTCTCTAAAGGCAAAGAACCTCAAGTAGAATCAATCGATGTTGAGGTCTTGAGAAAAGAGTTAACTCTTCCAATACCTAGTATCCCAAAATTGCTTCTGCCCCACCAACTTATGGCGGGCCCGATAGGACATAAATCTACATTAGAGGCTTCAACATCTGTTTCGGACATATCAAAACTCTGTATTTCCAGCTCATCCAAACAAGAAGGAGCTGCTGAATCAAAACAAACTTTCAAAGGATGTTACAATCCTCAAGTTAAAAAGTTGTTTGAAAATGCTGGGTTTGGAAAAGGAGAGTCTCGTAAATTAGGTAATTTTGATGCTGTCTTTTCAGGAGGGCATCCCCTTTCTAATTCTGATGGAGCCTTGGTATCCCAACCTAGGTATGGTTTGGGATATGATCCCAATCCATCAAGAAAGATTAAGGTCAAGAAGGTTTCCTCAAACCCCATCATGATTCAAATTTATGAAGTTGCAGAAGAGAAATCTGAACAACCGAAACCTTCAGTGTTCGATTGAATTGAAAATAAGAATGCCAGAGTTTCGGTGTTTAAAAGGTTAAAAGGAGAACTCTCCCCAGTAGTCGATGTAAAAGGTAAAGTTTTCATCTTTCAAAGATTAAGCGAAGATTCTTCTTCTTCTACCCAAATTGATAGGAATGCACAAGCTCCCCAAATGTCATCCCAAAGACAATCTGCATTTTCTCGACTTGGGATTAAAACTTCTGATCCAAGCCTAAAGTCACAACAATTAAGAAGAAGATGAAGACAACAAAAAATTCGTCCGTCCCAAAAGGAGAGTGAAGAAAAAGAAGAAGTCTCTGTCAATCGCATAGCCTTTGAAGAAGCTCCCGATTCAGAGTCCGAGTCCGAAAGTTCTGTCACAACTGATGAACCTGAACCAGCTCCACATACTTTTGAAGAAGGTGGACAAGCTACTGTGGATGACTTGAAACAATTGAACCTGGGGACCGAAGAAGACCCGAGACCAGTATTTGTAAGTGCCCTTCTCAATCAAAAGAAAGAATCTGAGTACATTAGTTTGCTTCATGAATACAAAGACGTGTTTGCATGGTCTTACAAAGAAATGTCGAGGTTAAATTCTAAGGTTGCAGTGCATCATCTTGCAGTAAGACATGGAGTTCGACCGGTCAAATAACCTCAAAGAAGATTTCGACCAGAACTGACTCCTCAAATTGAAATGGAAGTCAACAAACTTATTGAAGCTTGATTTATACGCGAAGTGAAACATTGTTCCTGTCAAAAAGAAGAACGGGCAATTACGAATTTGCGTTGACTTTCGGGATCTGAATCAAGCATGTCCGAAAGATGATTTTCCACTTCCAATAACAGAGTTGATGGTGGATGCAACTACCGGATATGAAGTCTTGTCTTTTATGGATGGATTTTCTGGATACAATCAGATACGGATGAACCCAAAAGACGAGGAACTCACATCATCTCGTACCCCAAAAGGCATATATTGTTACAAAGTTATGCCTTTTGGATTAAAAAATGCGGGGGCAACCTACCAGCGGGCAATGCAAAAGATTTTCGATGATATTCTACATAAGAACGTTGAATGTTATCTGGATGATCTTGTTTCTACAACAAAAAGACGCGACGATCATTTACAAGATTTACGTGATGTTTTCAAAAAACTTCGAAGACATCAGTTAAAGATAAATCCGTTGAAATGTGCATTTGGCGTCACCTCTGGAAAATTTCTCAGCTTCGTTGTTCGACATTGGGACATTGAAATAGATCAATCAAAAATTGAAGCTATAATCAACATGCCAGAGCCAAGAAATGTACGTGAGTTGAAAAGTCTTCAAGGAAAACTTGCATATATTCGAAGATTTATCTTTAATCTAGCCGAACGTTGTCATCCATTCAACAAATTGGTGAAGAAAGATGTACCATTCGAATGGGATGACGCTTGTCAAAATGCTTTCCAAAGCATTAAACAATATTTGTCTCGTCTGCCAGTACTCACAGCTCCAGTTCCAGGGAAGTCACTGACTCTTTATCTTGCAGTACAAGAATATTCTCTAGGGGCACTTCTTGCCCAAGTTAACGAAGAAGGAGAAGAGAATGCATTCTATTACTTGAGCCGGACATTGGTAGGCGCTGAAATGAAGTATTTGCCTATTGAAAAAATATGCCTCGCGTTAATCTTCGCAGCTAAAAAGTTAAGGCATTAAATGCTATCACACACAATCAATCTTGTTTCGAAGATTGATCCATTGAAGTACATAATGTCCAGGTCGATTCTTTCTGGAAGGATTGGAAAATGGGCATTACTGTTGTCTAAGTTCGACATCAAATTCATTCCATAAAAGGCCATTAAAGGACAAGTTTTAGCGAATTTCCTTGTTGACCGCCCAATTTCAGCAGAATGGGAACTTTAGGAAGACCTTCTAGATGAAGAAGTTCTATTCGCCGAAATCATACCATCATGGAGGCTATACTTAGACGGGGCAGCCCGAAGTTATGGTGCCGGAGCAAGAGTGGTCTTCATCACTCTTCATATTATCGTCATGCCCTACTCATTTGCCTTAATAGAGAAATGTTCGAATAATGTGGCAGAATATCAAGCTCTTATCATCGGTTTAGAAACAGCTTTAGATATGAATATTCACCAGCTGGAAGTCTTTGGAGACTCTAAATTGATAATCAACCAACTTTTAACTGAATATGAAGTTCGTAATTCAGACTTGAAGCCATATCATGAACATACAGCAATGCTTATGAGACGATTTGATTTGATAAAAATCAAATTCATCCCTAGAAGTGAAAATAAGGAAGCTGATGCCTTAGCTAATTTGGTTGCTGTTTTAGCTAGGATAGATGAAGAATTTTCCCACTCCATATCAATTGCTCAAAGATGGGTGCTTCCGTCATTGCTACCCAGTAATTTGGAAGAAAACAATATTGTTGAAGTAGTCGAAGATGAGGAAAGAGAAGATTGGAGACAGCCAATAATCGATTTCCTTCAACATCAAAAGCTACCAAATAATCCAAGGCGAAAAACAGAAATCAAGAGGCGTGCCTCTCGCTTTATCTTTTATAAGGGAACACTTTATCGATGATCATTTGATGGAGTTTTCCTTCGATGCCTAAGTAATGATGAAGCAACGCAGGTCGTGGAAGAAGCCCACTCTGGAATTTGTGGTGCCCACCAGTCTGGACCCAAACTCCATTTTCGAATAAAGAGGATGGGATATTACTGGCCAACTATGGTACAAGACTCCATGGATTATGCAAGAAAATATGAAGCTTGCCAAATCCATGCAAATTTCATCCATCAACCTCCGGAACCATTACATCCAACAATAGCTTCATGACCATTTGATGCATGGGGTCTTGATGTAATTGGACCCGTAACTCCAAAGTCTTCAGCAGGGCATGCATACATCCTCGTGGGGACCGACTACTTCTCTAAGTGGGCCGAAG
The DNA here is from genome assembly GCF_002742605.1 of Olea europaea var. sylvestris. Lineage (NCBI taxonomy): Eukaryota > Viridiplantae > Streptophyta > Magnoliopsida > Lamiales > Oleaceae > Olea > Olea europaea. The sequence continues at coordinate 66,643 of NW_019244271.1, read as the reverse complement.
CCATACCATTGAAGGAAGTAAAGAAAGAAAATGTTGCAGGTTTCATTCGTATTCAAATCATTTATCGATATGGTGTCCAATGACATATCATAACTAATAATGGCAAGCCATTTTGCAATAGCCACATAAACAATTTATGTGCAAAGTTTGGATTCAAACAGTACAACTCGTCCATGTACAATGCGGCAACTAACGGATTGGCAGAGGCATTCAATAAAACACTATGCAGTCTGTTGAAAAAGGTTGTCTCCAAATCAAAAAGAGATTGGCATGAGAAAATCGGTGAAGTCTTATGGGCTTATCGAACTACTTATCGGACTCTGACACAAGCCACTCCTTATGCCTTAGTAAATGGGATGGAAGCTGTCCTTTCCCTGGAGTGTCAAATTCCGTCACTTCGAATTGCTATCCAGGAATGTTTGACAACTGAAGAAAATGCCCACCTTTGATTGGAAGAGCTAGAGGCTTTGGATGAGAAGAGGTTAGAAGCACAAATGCATCTAGAGTGCTACCAAGCTCGAATGGCCAAGTCTTTCAACAAAAAAGTGCGACCAAGATCATTTCAAGTTGGAGATCTAGTACTTTCCGTGCGCAGGCCAATCATTATCACAAAAAAACAGGGGACAAGTTCCAACCTAAATGGGATGGTCCATTTTTTGTTACTCATGCATTCACTAACGGAGCGTACAAGATCGTCGACAAAGATGGATTGCAAATCAGACCTATCAATGGAAAAATTTTAAAGCGTTTTTACACCTGAAGTTCTTTATTTTTAAATTTTTCATTGTACAAAAAAAAAATTGTGTTCTCGTAATGAACTACGTTCGACTTGATCCCGTTTGGGTACGTAGGCAGCTTAAATAAATTATAAACTCAAATTTAGTCACAACTAATAAATTCATTCAATTTTTTTATCAATTGCTGTAAAAAGCACAGGAAACATGAAAAAGAAAAGTTCATCCAAATAAAAATAGTAAGTCAAAATTCAAACAATAAGGTCTTAAAAAAAAAAAGAGATCAGAAATTCATGACTTCATCAGAATCACTCGCCATTGATCACTCGCAGGAAACTATCTTCAAGAGTCTTCCTTTTCTGGTCAATGGATGCTATGCTAACGACATCTCTTGTCCGACTTTCTTCTAATGCTGTCTTGTTGGTTCCAATCATACTTTTGTCTTCCTCTTGGGCTTGAAGTTCATCACGAAGTCTATCTAGCTCAAAGGTTAGCTCACTAATTTTGCCTCTCAACGAAGAACACGTGGAATCCTTTACTTCCAGCTGAATGTTCAAAAGTTTCAACTCCTCCGCCTTTTCTTCAACGGTTGGACAATCCAAGTGCTGCTTCCTTTCAGACAAGTAAGAGTCAATTTTTTTTAGAAACACATCCATGTGTTTCATCAAAGGTGCTGGGTCTGCATGGAATGAGTTGGTAATCACATTCTGAAGAATTAAATAATTTTCATCCCACCAAGATCGAATATTGGAGAATCCATACTTTAAGACATCCTTAAAATATTTCTGGAGGTAATTATTCATAGCTTCTTGTAGAGCAGCCTTCAGATAAGGACTCTTGGGTAATTCCAGGTGGAGGACCAGACATGAAAGAACAAATTGGTGCAGCCCGATGATTTTTTGTTTGTGAAGGTGGAATACTGACTAAAGCCAACGAAGATGGAATGACAGGAACTCCTTGATTGACCTCTGGAATGTTAGCTCTCACAGTCCCTGAATTTACTTCATCTTCAGCATTAAAATTGTCCATGATATGCACCAAAGTACCTCCATTGATGGTGCCTGTATATTTGCAAAGAAGGTCATGAGAATCATTAATACCATCTATTCCTTGAAGTGCATCGATTCGCTCGTCATTCTCGCCAGTCTGATCTTACAAAAAGTTTGGATTCATGGAGAAATTTAGTTCTTCAGGGATGTTGGGAAAACCTACAATAAATAGAGCATGGTTTCAAAAAAAAAAAAAGGGGAAAAAATGCAGCAAACAACAACAGGACACATACCTGCATTTCGTGTCCTGGGCGACATGTCTAAAAATCCACCGTCTGATGATATGTTCAGGAGGCTAAGGTTAATGTGAGAAGCTCCAACTTCACCTTTTGAAAGACTCGAAATAGCTTGAAGCGGCCTCAGTTCTATTGGTCGTTTGATTCTGTATATTCGAGAAAGAAGAGCCTGAAATCGAAGATTGTGACAGAAAATCAAATACAAATAGTGCATAAAAAAAGGGAGAACTATACCTGATCTCCAGAACTTTCATCTTCTGGAGTCACAATCTTTCCTGGTGCTTGTGATACTCGATCTCCAGGACTACTGTGATCTGGAATCAAAATTGCTTCTGGCACCTTATCAGTAGGCTCAGAGGTGGCAGCAACCTTTGTCGAGGGAACTATAATTTTGATTCTCTTAATACCTCTTTCATTTTGCTGGTTTAGATCTCTCTTTCGAGAAGCCTCTTCAGGAGCAGCATCTGGAGGGTTTAACCCTCTAGCTAAAACCCTATTCGGAGTCGAGCCAAGAACAAAGTCACGGCTCTCACTAGAAAATAAGACTTGCACTTAGACCTTGGTCAAGAGTGGTAACACTTTGCTATTCCACTAAGCATGGTATTCAACATCAATGTTTTGATGTATATCCCTCACATACTCTAAAATATGAAATACAGACCCACTTTTTATCCGAGTTAAGGACAACCAAACTCGATACATGTCGCCTACATTGGGGGCAATATTCAACTTTCTTGGTGAACCAGGAAGTTTCTGTCTAAAGCCAAACTGTCTCGTAAACTTGTGAGAATTATACGCCTCAAGAATGAAAGGTGAATTTCCTCAACGATAAGAAACAAATCCAGATCGAATACTCATCATGAATTCTGAAGTATCTGCAGACCTCGGTTGGTTATCCACACATACATCAGGATGAGACGATGAAGATAATGGATTCCAGCAAAAGTTATCGGTGTTCATCGCTCCACGGATAAATTCCCGACAATCAACGACGTTTTTCTCCCAAGATTGAAAAGCATTTAGAGTTCCAGCATATCTTCAAATTATAGGGCGAGAATAACTCTTGTCTACATGAGCATAAACACTTCGGACAAAATAAATTGCTGCCCAAGCATAAAGAAAATGTCCAGGAAATGAATGTGAAATTGAGCCAAGGTCTGGATTTGCTTGATAGTTAGATGTTCGTGTAAGTCCAATATAAATACTCGCCAATATGGGTGGAACTAGACTATAAGTGTATCCGCCTGCCATCCTAGAAGATGCTTTAAAAGTTTCGACTCTTATACTTTCGTCCCCAGACGAAAGAACGAAGCGACAAAGCCATAGGGAGAGATAGGCTGCTATCTCTAATTCCTCTTCTTCTTCCATAGACAGAGATACTGGAAAATTACCCCGATGACGTCGGTCCCTACGAGTAATGTCTCTCGGCTTCTCTACCACCATGGGCCTCCGTATTTCCTTCGATGTTCTTTAATGGCGCCTTTTGAATGGATTTAAATTCATAGCATTCTTATAATTTTTGTATTGTCGAGGGTTCGAGACACAACCATTCTCATGAAACCAAAAATTAATCCACTGTTCGTGAGTAACTCTATCAGATTCATTCGCATGAGCAATCAATGCGAAAACATTAAAGAGATATAAACAAGACTTGGAAGATGATCCGTCAACTCTGAAAGGCTTGGGACTACTTTCTCATAATAATGACCCATGATCGAAAGTCCACTTATCTCGCGAATGTCCCAAAGAGAAATGCCAATTTCACCGTTGGCAGTCACAAAGGTGTTTGTTTCTGGACACCAAACGTCACAAAGAGCTCTGTAAATGGAGTTTGGGCGATGGTAATCTTTTGCAGCAGAACCGGCCGTAAAAGCTAACTCTCGGAGATTCCTCTTGAGCAGAAGTTTCTAGACCCACAAAGACCACTCCCAAAATTTTGGAAGAAAAGAAATCTCTTCTCGACTGACCAGTGCGCTTCTCCATCGTATTTCTTTATTATCAATTCTCTCACAAATTGCAGTCCTTGGGATGTACTCCATGCTCTGGGAATGATGAGGCGGAAGACATAAAAGGGAAGATGACTGCTAGAGGGATTGGACTTGCCAGTATCTAAACTCTCGTGACAATCACTAATGGCGGACATATGCAACTCCGACAATGGCTCCAAAAGGTCGGGAGAAGGATCTGTCGTTGGCTTATGGACACTAACTTTAAGTTCACCTCGTACGCCGATCCGGGCATGGTACTTCACATCAGTATCTTTGAAACGTAGATAACTTTTGCCTTGATTTTTAAACTCAACAATTTCGTGCATGTCAGAACATACTTTATTATCAAAACTTGTTCCAGCCATGCCTGCAAAAAAAAAATGGGGGGGGGGCAGTAAATCTCTCAAATTGGTTTATTGTTTAAAATTCCGAGTCTCCCAAATATGTAAGCAGCCTCTATAAAAAAATTGTCTTGGACGACGGAAAGAACAAGTCCTTAGTCTTCAAAACAAAATGTCTTGGACATTCGAAGGAGCCAGTCCTTGGTCCTCAACACAAAGTGTCTTGGACAGTCGAAGGAGCCAGTTCTTGGTCCTTAACACAAAGTGCCTTGGGCAGTCGAAGGAGTCAGTCCTTGGTCCTCAACATAAAGTGCCTTGAACAATGAAAGAAACAGGTCCTTGGTCCTTAGCACAAAATGCCTTGGACGGTCAAAGGAACAGGTCATTGGTCCTCAGCACAAAATGTTTTGGACGGTCGAAGGAGCAAGTCCTTGGTCCCCAACAAAAGAGCATTGAATGGTAAAAAGTGGCAGTCCTTGGTCCTTGACGTATATAAAGGTTTGCAATTTTGAGTTTGTTCATAAGCATGTATTTTCTGAACTCATAAAATAATTGCTACACGAAAATTTAACCTCTACACGAAGAAAATTTTGAACCTTGAAATTCTTGATTCGCTTCAAAAAGGTTGAATCCCTATAAAAAAATAAAAATAAATAAAAGTTAGTTTCAACTTTGTTAAAACAAAAATACAAAAACAAACATAATAATAATCTCAATAATCACCAAAAAAAAGGAATCAAAATAAAAATAAAAAAGGAGAGAAAAAAATAAAGACAAGAAGAAAAAGGAAAGTAAAGAAAGAAAATAAAAATATAAAAAAAAGTTACATGCAAAAACAAAATAATAATAATAATAATAATAATAATAATAATCATAAAAAAGGGGGCTTCTGCTGCTTTGGAACCAAAACCAATTTAAAAAAAAAAAAAACAAAAAAAAGGTTTCTACCAAACAGAAATCAAAGTGACCACAATTTGGTCACTTTTGATTTCCGCCGCACCAGTGACAGAAACGAAGAAACATATTTAAAAATATATATATATAGAAAAGACAAGAAAATGATTTGTACGCAGAAACCAATTAGAATCTGTCACCATGTCACAAAAACCAATTACTGCAGAAACCATAATGTGTGGAAACCAATTACTGCAAATTTTGGGTTTCTGCCAAATTGAATTTTGGGTTTCTGCCAATTTTTTGGCAGAAACCAAATCAACACCAATTCCAATTGAAAAAAAAAAAAAAAAAAAAAAATCACCAATTCCAAATGGAATTGGGTCTTCCGCCGTCAAGTAAGAAAAAAAAATTAAAATAATAGTTCTGCCATTTGCAGAAACCAAAATCCAATTGGAATTGCCATTTGGTTATGGTTCCTGCCGGCGGAAACAATAAGTTTCAAACTTTTGGTTTCCGTCGGCCGAAACACGTAAAAAAAAAAAAAAAAAAAAAAAAAAAAAAAAAAAAAAAAAAAGAAAAAAAAAAAAAAAAAAAAATAATAATAATAATAATAAAGTAAATAAAAAAAAGAAGAAACAAACGAAAAAAAAAGAGATAAAAAGAATTTGTTTACCTCTATTTGCATGGTTTAACAGATTTGTCTCACATCTCCTAATTTCTTCATATAAATAGGCGGGTAACAGACTTCACTTAAAATCAATTTACCATGAAACGTAAAAAGCCTGTTCAAATCAAATTTTTTATGGGTCTATAAAATAAATAAATAATCAAAATTCAACAAATAAAAAAATAAAAAATAAAAAATCTTATTCTTGAATTTGAAGGATAAGAATTTTATCAAATTCATATTTTATTCTCAAATTTTTTTGTCTGTATTAATTTGCTAACGGGAAATTTGGGTTCAAATCAAATCCTAAATTAATAAATAAATAAAACCAAGAAATTCAAAAAAATAAAGATTTAGTAATTTATTTATTTCATAATAAATAAATAAATCTTGAGGGGGCATTTGTAGACATAAAAAAAATAAAAATAAAAATAAAATGGATTGGGTCGATTTAAATTATTAGCCCAATTAAATTGAAATCCACTAAAGTCCATAAAGCCCAAGGGCCCATACCACATTTTAAATAAATAAATAAACAAAGAAATAAATAAAATCATAATTACTCAATTATATCTTTTAATTAGACGTAATAGAGTAATTACCAAAATTAGCGCAAATTCTCGCCTATAAATGAGACCAATGGTCCAGAAAATAGAGACAGAGAGAAAGCAAGTAAGAAAAGAAAGTAGAGAAAGCCACGAAGTGCTGTAGAAATCTCAAGGGTGAAAGAAGGGAAGAGATTCTGTCAAGCCTTAACTCGGTGAACCCCAAGAAGATTAAAGTCTTCTTCGAATCAAACAGGTTCATGTCAAGTCCAAGAAGATCAAAGTCTTCTTCAAATCAAATCAAATTCAAGTCCAAGCTTCAAGATTCAAGTTCCAAACAAGTCAAATCTCGACAAATCAAATTTTCAGCAAATTATTAAAAACCAGGATTCAAGTCACGTGGCCCCTCGTCTTCAAATATTCAGATTATTAATCAGAGGATTTTGCAATTTTGCAATTACAAGAATATCAACATCACTTGTATTTATCAAAATACAATTTGTAACGATTTCTGTATTTTAATACACGAAATTCCATCGTACAATGTCTTTTCTTAAATTTAAAACTCGTTCCAGCTATTCTAATTTGATTTATATTGGGACAGTATAGAAGAAATGGAACCAACCTACGAGCCATTTTAATGAATGTACTAATTAGTTAATTAGCACAAATTATGCTAAATGTTTACCTGACTACTTATCTTCTTGCTTATGTCCCAAGGGAAATACGTTCAACTTCAAAGGAATGCTTATCCCTTATTCTATTTTGCCTATGAAGTCATCAGCCTCCTGTGCCCAAGGTACTAGGGTGATTACTCCTTTTTTTTTCTTTTTTTTTTTTAATATCATCTTGTGATTCTATTTATGCTTAATTACATAATAAGATCCTGACATCTTTTATTGAATCATGCATACAGTGGTATGTTATAGATTTCACTCACATGTATATATAAATGCCTATATGCATGTGTGTCTATATATTTTTATGCTTTATCCCTTAACCTTTTCTTTAATCATAATCTCGACAACATGCTATACGCGTTATAAATTAGTAGTCGTTGTATTGCTATCACACTTTGATTGTACCAACTTCATTTTAAAATAACCTTGTCAATGTAGAAAACCCTTACATTTCATTTGTTAATGATAGAATAGATATGATCATGTTAAAATATGTCAAATAGAATCTCTTGGGTCATGCGTGGGCTTGTCAACATTATTGGATTTCAATACTTACCAGTAAACAGTTATCAAATTTACTAAACATGCCCTCCATTCATTTGAGTTTATACGTTGTCCATTATTTCAAAATAATTTAGCTATGCAAACATGACTATGGGTTGATATAATTTAATTGTTTGTAACATCAAGAGAAAAATGTTGCCAAATGTTAGTGTAATTAAAAATTCTGTGGTATGGCTTCCCCATTTTTTTTTTTTACGCATTAATACAAGTTTTATACCATTAAGGCAGTACAGGTGTTTTGTCATTTCATATTAATTTCTATTAGCTTTATGTGTGTTTACATTAAGAACAGCCTTATAAATATCAATATATAAAGTGTAATAGCTAGGTCTAGTTGTGTTGGAGTGGTTTAAATCAGAATAAATAACTGGAATGTGGAAGTTTCAAATGAATGGTTAAGAATTAGGACTCTTGGCACATTGAATTCGTGGACGGCTTGGGACATCTCCACTTGTCATTTGAAAAATTTAATTTTTTAAGGACTTAAGGTTTGTAAACCTCCCTTAGAGATGGCAACCCATTTGCCACATATTGAACCCTAGGATCTCTTTTATATCTATTTCTTGAGTTCCATAACCGACAAACTTTCAAATCGGACTAACAAAATTCAATAAAACACTTTCAATGTGGGATTGACAAACTTTAATAAAGCACACTTGTTATTATTTATGGCCTCTAGGTGACTACAAAATTCAACTACTCAATTTTTCTGGTGATATAGCTAATTGGAGATAATGTATAATTAGCAAAATTTTTATCGTGGACTCAAACTAAGATTAAGAAATATATATATATATGTATATATGTATATATATATATGTATATATATATATGTATATGTATATATATATATGTATATATATATATATATATATATGTATATATATATATATATATATATGTATATATATATATATATATATATATACATATATATATACACACACATACATACATATACATGTTTTACCATTTCAAGTTCACTTTAATATAACATATTCAAAATTCATTAAGTCCGTAATATAATTAATCAAAACTCATCCTCATATAACTTATCGACTTAGCACATAAAGATCTTAGATCGGAATGAAATTGTGTAAATAATATTAAAATCCGAGTAAGAAATAATGCATTTGAAAGATTTGTAAATTAATAATCACATTATTTTGAAATCAATTCAAAATTAAATATATTTTATTATCAAAAACACATAGCAATCAATTTCTGAGTAGTAGTACTAATTTTATGCACAATGTACAATTATTTGGTGTAATATTCTATATGGTCTTTAAAATAATTGGGTAGAAAGTCAACATGCCAAATGTACAATCATTTAGTATATCCGCTTAGGAGTTACAAGTATTTTTAGATTATGTGATACTGGATAATAAAAATCATAAGTGAGAACTATTCTTTTAAATTGAAAATGTGTATTTTTTTTTATAAATATATATATAATAAAAACGTTTAAATCCACTTGGAGGTCAAATAAGTTGTGAATTTTAAATCAAAATTATAAGATATTTGTCCCCTTACTTATATAAATAATTACAATTAAATAAATATAATCAAAATTTCCAATTGAAGCAATGTTTTATCCGTTGGAAATAAAAATATTAGTCACTTTAAAAAATACACAGATGCATAATTTAAATTATAACAGTAACATCAATCATTAATAACGATAGCTAATTACTTAAAATTACATCTTGGAAAATTGACAATCTATTTATTATTCATAATGAAACCTTGCATGTGGAATAATGTGGTACTGCAACATAGTACTACATGAGTTTTCACATTTTGTAATATGTCACGATATCATGAACCTTGGCTACAGATAGCTTTAAGTCTTGTTTGATAGTAGATTGAGTGGGGTGCTGAGTAGCTCAACTGCACAAGAAATTAACTTAAGCTAAATATTTTCCTACTTATTTTTGGTGGTCCTGACAAAGAAAAAAAAAACTTGTTAATACAAGCTCTTTTCTTGGAAAAAAAAAAAAAAAACCTAGTTTATGTATAAATATATAGATACAGCAGATGAAAACATTTATATGCATTTACTTACGCACGATCTAAATTCAAAAGAGCCACAAACAGCTACAAAAGTACTTATAAACACCATCCAAATCGAGCCATTTTTTTCCTGCTTACAATCTCATCATCTCCTACAAAATCGACACTTAGCTTGTCGAATTAATGACTTTTTGCAGATCATCAAGACCCTTTTCAATGCCATTTTCTATATCCTTGTATTGATCAATAGCCACCTCTCTATCTTCTGCTCTTTCTTTCTACTTCTGTATGTATGTATAAATCAACTATTGAGAACTTCAATTTTTTATTATTTTGTTAAGATCGGAAAAAATGAAAAAAAAAATACATGGTAAATTATATGCTCACGCGACAGATTGGAGAAAACGTGACAAATTGGAGATAAATTAAAATGATCGGTCAAGGTAAATTAAATGCTCACAACGTGATGGATTGGAGAAAAAGTGTAACATGAAATTGGGTTCCTCTCTTTACTACGGGATTTTGTCTGGACTTTATTTTACATGATTGATCACATCATATCTTGCATTCTTGATTTGAAAGTGAAGTTCTCAACATAGATACATGTTTATTTTCATTTTTTTCGATCTTAACAAAGTAAATTGTTGTAGCTAGTAGAAAAACGAAATAGAAGCAATCTCAGTCTTGAAAAGTCAAGCTATACATTACCGAAATAAGCAAAATTTCCACTTATTGATTTGATTCTATATATAACAACATTTTTCTGGCTAATTCCAATCAATCACTACCAAAATAAGCAAAATTTCTACTTATTTTGCTTTTGATTACCAAAATAAAGGAAATTTATCAATCTATAACAAAACTTGAATCAAATCAAAGAGTAAGTAACGCAGTAGCAATCTATAGAAAAGAAAAAAAGAATTAGCCTTTAGCCTCAACGTTTCGTATTTTTTTGTAAGAGACAGTTTGGAGTTAATCAATTAAAATCTGTAGCTGTAAATAAGAAAAATTCTACAAGCATATGGATAGCACTCGTAAGATCTTTAGCATTGTGTACAATAAAACTCAGAACTAAAATATAATAAATAATGCATATTTAAATACATGCTCATGTGCAAACCGCTCTGGGTATAGGAGTGTAAATTTAAAATTACGACACAAATTTTTTTTTACCATAAAAGGGATTCGTGCTGTTTAAAAGATTCTAATTTAATATTGACAACTTCTGATCTATCATTGACCATCAGATTTCTCATCACAAGATCAATAAATTGCAGAGATTAATACGCCAGCTACACAGACTCAAGAAATGACAAATATTAACGGAATGATTTATAACCAAGATCCAAGGAAAACAAGATCCTGCAATGTAGTTTAAACTTCACAAACCAAATCACGTAAAAAATGACTAATATAGGAACCTATATGCTGCTGAATATAAAGAATCCTCATCGTAAATAAAGCTATAGCTCGAAATCCTTGGGCATTCAAATTTCATAGTAATTAAAGTTTACATGAGATAATTTTTATTCACCCTCTCTTTGACCCACATTTCCTAAATTTCCTTTTTTTCTCAAATTCATTGTCAAACATGAGCTTAATTTTTAGAAATGGTTTCGTACAGGAAGCTTAGTCATATGTTTCCCTCCAATGTGTTTGGTTTAAAAATAAAAAGAAAAAGAATAAATATATGAGTACACAACTCTTTAACTGTAAAAAAATTTAACAAATTAAAACCCAGATCAATGTGTCTGAGGCAAGTTTTTAAAATCTGGTTCGGGTTTATTGCATCAGTAAGAAATTGTCAAACATGTTAAATAGTAGTGTTGTTATTACTTAAACCGTATTTGTTGTTATGTGTCCTTTTGCTGTTGGATTGATTCTTTTATCCATGATGCATTATAAATGTATATTAATTTCCTCAAAATAATTACTTCCAAAACTTACTACACACAAGACTTGGTGCTAAGAGAATAAGTTTTGATAAAAACATAGGATGCTCAAGTATTAATTTCTTATAGCAAAATAAACTATATAACATTCAAACTACTTTTTATGCATACACATTTTGAGGAAATTACAAGTATTATTCACCGGTCATTGTTATTTATTTATAATTTAAATTGTTTATAAATACTTTCAAAGCATACTTAGGCCCCGTTTGAGAGCGATTTTTCACATCAAAAAATTGATTTTTTGACCGTTATTTTATTATTCTAGCTGTAATTTTTGACTTCTTTTTTCACAAGTGGTTTCCACGTTTTTCCTAATGGTCAAAAAATCAATTCTCCAAATCACTTCCAAACATGCCGACTACGATGGATGAATTACCTCAAGGCTGGAGTGAAAAGAGGGAACTACAGCACAGAGGAAGTTCATCTTATAATGGAACTACATGACAAACTTGGAAACAAGTACGAAATAATCCTTAGTGAAAAATTATCACATAAATATGAGTATTTTGTCTTATTGTCTCATCTAAAAACCAAAGCGATTAGAACACATTTACACTTAATCCTCAACACATAATATGAGGCCGGATGAATTTCTATCAAAAGCCTCACACTTGCATAATTCTTGTCACCAAACAAGAAATACTTGAACACAGACTTTTACTTATGTTATTTTGTTTCACCTCATCTAAAATCTCAATTGTTAGGATGAGATCACTTTTTTCTTTTAGTTAAATGGAGTCTTCTATATATTTTGTGTTAATCAAGCATATTATAAGCTACTGAAAGGAAATTGTGACCTTAATTTGCTTCTGTTGATTCCCCTTTATCCCCTCTCTTAATTGTAAAATGAAGGTGGTCAGCCATTGCAGCAGAGTTTCCTGGAAGAACAGGTAACGATATAAAAAACTACTGGCATTCACATGTAAAGAAAAGAAGCAAGAGCAATGTACCACAAACCAGGACGATGAAGCAGCAGCCTTGTGATGCTTCCTCGTTGTCTGAAATATTAAATGAAGAACAACCTAATCATGTCAACTACAACCTAAAGATTCAAAAAGAATCACTCTCAGAGGACGTCGTTGATGCTGAACCTTCATGTCTCCAAGAATTAGAAAATTCTGTGCCACCATTCAATAATCCGAATAGTGTAGCACGTGGTATTACTTGGGATTCAATGGAAGGAAATTTCTGGACTGAACCAATGGTTATTTTGAGCCATCAGTTGGTGAATTATCGATAATAAGTCCTTATATTCGAAGTCCTCTCCACTGGGTTGCTGAAGATAACAATTTTTCATCAAATGTATTTGAAGAACGCAAAGGAATTTTACGGACCAAAGAGAAACTTTTCTCAGATATTATGAATATGTTTTAGCAATAAATGGAACGGACATATATCTTTATGTATATTATCTTGTATGAGATACAAAAGATTTTCCTACGGTTTGATGTCATATAGACGATGGGACAGCTAGGTACTTTGTTCAAATTTCATTTCTGCAGATTTCGACGTAAAATCTTTTAAAATTAAAAAAAAAAAAAAATGGTTGAACCCCAACCTTAAGGGCCCCCACCGCCCGCCACTAGAGCTTTGTGAGGGAGGTAAATCGCAGGATGTGCCCTATCAAAAATTCTATTTGATGTCAAGTGGTTCAATCTCAGTTGAACAAATGGATATAATAGGACAATTTTTAGGGACGTTACATAAAAGTCCCCTTCATGTACTCATACGTTCATATATGATAAGGATTGTGGCATCCAAATCTCTATGAAAGATTGGAATGATAGCTTAAAAATTATCATACTAGTTGGATTAGCTTTATAGCCCAAAAATAAGGAAAAAAAAATAATTATTTTATCATCGTCTCTTTATTTCTTATAATGGACTTTTTATAATATTATCAAATTCCGCAAATTATAAGTCACTTTCAGTTAAAAAATGCAAGTCACAGTTTTTTATCCACCATTTGTTAGTAATTAATGATTATTCATTTTTACCTCAGGTTCACATAAAAAAATGACCAAGATATGCAAAACAATTTCTTGAGGTTGTTTAGTTATCTGTTATCTATCCTATTAACAAGTCACAAGTAACTTAGCCGCAGATTGAGCTTCATTCTTTAAAAAATCGTTTTTCCTCAAATTCATTTTGAATCACACGTTCTTCCAAAAAATAAATATTACAAAATCAATTTCCCAAAAATGGGGCTTATACAAATCCCATTACGAAATCACTATTAGTATGTTGTATGCATTTGACTGAATTAGACACTGCATATAATTTTAGCATAGATTTTTTGTATTTTGAAGATTGATCTTCTAAGTGTTTGAAAGATGCTCATATACTATTGCGCAATTAATTTCTATCACTTTTTTGGGTTTGTTGATACATTACTAATGCTCTGATACCTAGCCTACGGTAGGGAAGAATTTGTAAAAGGTTTAATTTATTTATTAATAGATATAAAAAGAGATGAATAAGTCGATAAAGCTCTTGGATCAATTAAAATGTATGGATGAAAATAACATTTGATCAATTTATAAATGACTTATAAATATGTCAAACAGAGGCCTATTAAAATAATGAAACATCGTGAATGCAAAATTTTTTTATTTTTTATTTTTATTTTTGTGTTGATGATCAATTCATAAGTCTTATATGCGATGCAAAGGTTTCCTCCATAAATTTGTCTAGAGTGGATGGTTGAAATTAGACGTGGGAACAAAATAATTAGTTAAAATTTAAGAATTAATTAATGGCAAATAATAAAAGGGACTCCCTGTTGAGTAATTGCTTCAAAAGTCAAAATTTGGTGGACTTTTATTGCAAATAATAAATGTAGCTATTGTATGGAAGACTTCTAATTAAAATTGAGAGCATAATCCTTGCAGAATGTGGTCTCCAATTTATAGTCGATTTTAAAGTTTTGCACATGAAGGAATCCTTGTTGAGTTAAAGGGCTCTTGTTTGAGTTTAAATTAAACTCTTCTACTTGATTATTGATCTTATAAATAGTGGATGTATTTCATTATTTTGGGTGTGGCTAGAGAGTTGATCTGAGAGAAAAATATTGTGAGCCTAGCATTTTGAAACTTTTCATACAAAGGGTAGAAAAGTAGATGTGGTAAAGTTCAAGTTTTATTTGTAATACTTGGAAATTGGGTTGGTGAGTGAAATTCTATGTGATTGCAACAACTTTTCATATAGTGAAAAGTTTTGACATTCCGTTTAATTTGTGCATTATATTCTTAATTTTTCATATTTATTAATATTCTGCTGAACAACAAAAGATCCTGCGGGTAAATAGAAATAAAGGGAATTGACGTAAAATTCCCAACAAGAGGTATCAAAGCGTCAGGTGGTTCGCAGTATTGAATCAACAGAAAAATATGCAGTTGCTGAAATATGACATGGAGAAATTTGATAGGAGAATTAATTTTGGCTTGTGGCAAGTACAAGTTAGGGATTTATAATTCAAGTTGAACTGTACAAGGCTTTGAAAGGAAAACCAACTAAGAGTTCTGGCAAGGAAACTGAATCTAGTATAAGGGATGAAGATTGGGAAGAATTGGATTTGAAGGCTGCAAGCATGATATGTCTCTGATTGGCTAAAAACGTTCTTGCAAATATTCATAGAACATCTGCTGTAAAGGAACCATGGGAGAAGTTAGAAGAACTGTACCAAACGAAAAGCCTCTCAAATCGAAAAGTCGTCTAACTATGAACATATCAAGTCAATCTTGATGTATGGGAAAGAAACTGTGAGTTTCGTAGAAGCAATAAGCAACTTGATCTTAGAAGAAAGAAGATTAAAGGGACAAATACTCTATCTGACAAGGTCCATACCAAGCACAACCTCTATTAAATGTGATTTATGATTTAATGCTGTGGAGAACCTTTTATTGTTAACACAAAATTAACAAGCTCTAGAACAAAACTTACAAAGATGGAAAATCTTCATGTTCTCAAAGAGTAAAACAAAATTACTAGGTAAACTACGAAAGTTCTTCTTAAAGACTCTTTTAAGATTTTGAATTTGTCTTGTTAAATTCATTTTCTCTATACAGAAGAATTTCATACTATTTCATCTCTAAATTTCAAACTTTTTTTGGCTCAATGTTTGTGACCTCGACTCGTTCGTACTCTATATGTCAACCCAATGATTTTAAATGTTTCCTTCCAACTCTCTGCCATGGCTCGACTTTTATAGACAATTCTCAATTGTTCGATAAATTTGGGCAAGTAAATGTGTTCTCTGGCTAATGCATTTCAAAAAATAGTTGATATTTATTTTCATGCTCCACCATTTCTTTGTCATTGATGCTCCATATTCAATATTAGAGGTAGGACTCGAAATTAGTGTTGACAGAATTTAACTGCATAAAAAATTTTGAAACACAAAAATATACAGTATGTTAAAAATCTTTGAACTATAAGTAAATTTTATGTTTTGTGGCAAAAGATCCTGTGTAGTGCTACTCCAAGTTAATCCTTTTGCTTTGTTTGCCACAAACATTTACAAGATTCAAAATTATGCTAGCTATATTAGCATTTCATTTAATATATATACGTACATAAAACTATTTCTTTACAAATTTTTAGTATATAAACTAATTGTACCATCTACCTATCTCAAATGAAAACATTATCTAACTTCTTTTAAAATGGGGAATAGCTATTACTGTGGATGGAACAGTAAACTAATCCGAAAATACTATACAAGAGAAGAAAATGGCCTCATTTTTTGTACATTTTTTTATTGTTTTCGGCTAATACCTATGACCATTCCTCTGCTCTTCTTTTGACTTGATGGAGGTGAAAGAAAACCATCGAGAAAATCAAACAACAACTACATCGCCTTATCTTCATCCTTCTGCGATTTGGGTCGGCAATCCTTCATGTGGGGACTCCTTCTGCGATTTACTATTTCCAGAACGATTTGTTGAATTATTGTTTGCCAGGATTGTTCACTACTTCTGTTGCTTTTGTGGTGGCTTGACTTGTGCATTCACCAGTGGTTAATGATTCTGTTCTCCATTCATTTATTTATTTCATGTATTCTTTATAAAACATTGCTAATTGAGATAGATATTTTGGATATAATCTTGTTATTGTAATTATAAAGTGTTGATTGGAGTATGAGTTGCAAAGAAATTCAGGAAGCCTTCTTTTACTAAAAATGAACTTTAAGTTGTGGCTTTATGACAAAATTTTACGTTGTCATCTATTGGTGTCTTAAATGAGGTTGTAGGAGTGAAGAAAGATAAATGACATAAAAGAAGTAGGGAAAAATAAATATTGCGTGAACAAATGGAGATAAGTAGGGAAAACAGAGAGGAAAAAAAAAGAAAAAAATTATCAATAAAAAAAAAATCTCTCCCCACAGTACGAAGAGTTTTGCATCAACTCTCTGCACATGGTTTGCCATCCTTCACACTTTGCGGAGAGTTTTTTTTTACTCCACACCGTGTGAAGAGTTTGCCAACTTTCCACACAACACGGAAAGATTTTTTCCTCTTCGCACATGGTTTGCCATTTCTCCGTGTGGAGAGTTTTTTTTTTTTTTTTTGCATTGTGCAGAGTTTTCCAACTCTCTACACAGTGCAGAGAGTTTTGCCATGGTGCGGCCTCTCCCCACATGATTTGTTATCTCTCCACACTGTGCGGAGATTTTTTTTAAAATATATATTACTCTGCACTATGCAAAGAGTTTGCCAACTCTCCACACATGGTTTGCCACCTCTTCGCACTCTGCGAAGTTTTTTTTTCGTGGCAATTTATAGATACTAAAATTATTATTATTATTATTATTTTTTAATACTAATGGCATGATGTGTGGAAGAATATTTTTCTAATCATAAACAAAATGGAAAATAAAAAAAATAAATTTTTTTTTTTGGCGCTAAGAATAGAGAAAAACACATCTCTTTAGGCATTGCACCTTTGAGTAATTAGTTTTGTCTTAAGTGCCTTTTAATGTGACATTATTGAGGCTACACATGTGATGAATTAAAACTTGTATTTTTTTTATTTTTTTTTTGTTTCCCTTTATTTTTGTGGTTTTACATCCCAAATTTGGACTCATCTCACATTTCGTTGTTGGATTCGAGTCTTGGCTTCTCTTCTCTGTATCTCGTGCTTAAGTACTATTTGAGTTGATCGATTCTTTTTATTTTTCAAGTTGTGCTAAATTCCTGCTAATTCTTTTAATTTTCATTTACTTCATACGAATTATTATAAAAATAATACATGAAATACATATCCCCTCTATAGCAATTAGAAAATAATTAATTTCGTAGTTCTGACTTATTTAATAATTTAAATGACGTAGCAAAAAAAATTACAAGAGCTCAGCACAGTGTGGAGCACTCCGCACAAAGTACTAAGTAACTCTGCACATTGCAGAGCGGAGAAGCTCAAGAGACTTTGCACGGCACGGAGTCTTCCATACTGCACGGAGACTTAAGTCTTCACTTTTTTTCCTCTTTAAGCTAGTATCTGGGCTGTCATTTCTTTTCTCCACTCAGCTATTTTTTGTGAATTTGCACAATTTCACTCTCCTGAGTCTTCTCTAGGGTTTTGGAGAACTACACTACGACTCCACCTCACAGATGGCTTCTTGGGGTAAGCTAATTTTCACAAACATAATTATAATCAAGGAAACATCGAGTAAAGCTAAAGAAAACTCGATTTTAGCCTCTTAGGTAAATGGGTTTCTTCCTTTACTAGAATTTGTTGGATCTTGGATGTTGGTATTAAGTGGGTCCCATCAAATTTGTTGAATGGTGGAAGTTAGATTTCTCTTTGATTTCCTTCAAATTCATAGTAGCAATATTTTCATTTCCTAATTATATTGCTCTCGAAAAATGAAATTTCAAAAGGAATAATTACATGTGGTTAAATTTTGGTATCCATTCGCACACTTTATAACTTGAATTTTTTATTCTTTTTGGATTATACTTTCAGTATTTCAGTGTGAAATTTGATGCGACGATGAGAAGCTAACATGTAAGGAGAGGTATATGATTTTCATTATTTTCTTGTTCTTTAAGAAAAATTGAATCTTGAATATGGTTCTTATTTGGGGGTTTTTTATGGTCAAGATTGTCTTTTTTTCCCATGCTACACTTTATAGGTTTTCAATTTTTAAGAAGTGGTAGATGTTGATTTTGAGAAGAGAGTGAGGCTGGGCTTCTAAACTATATTGATTAATTATGTTGTTTTCCTTGGGCGAGATTTTTGTTAACCCCTTTATTATTGAGGGATTTTGCCGGTTCAATTTAAATATCTTTGTTAGATAGGCTTTGGCATGAATTTCCGGTTATCAATATGTTGTTTGTATATTCTTTTTTGAAGTTTCCTCAAGTTTTTTGTTGAATTATGAGGTAAGGTTGAATTTTGGTTGTGGTATAAATTCCTTACCATGTCCATGGGATCCTTAAAGTATGCTGCATGGGTTATGTCCATATAGATGGGGGTTTATGATATATGAGTTCAGATATATGCCCTTGTAAAGTAATGACTTGTTATAACATGGAATATAAGTGGATGGATAGCAAAATGAAACTAAGAAGGGAAGAATAATTTGTTTTCTTATATGAGATTTGATGCACTATTTGAGAAATAAATAATTGTCAAACATTCTTCTAATGCAATATTTTTTCTTTCTTGTAATTACCAGATTTTTATCATGCTGGACAAAGATAGGAGGTTCAACATAGCAGGCCGGATGCAAGGCTTGAGTGGGATTAAAGGCAAGGGGAACCTTGGTGCTTGTTATTGAAAAAGTAGTGGCGTTCTAGGGCTTGAACCTCTTATTGCACCTAAAATATTAGATGGCATAGTAAAGGCTCTTCAGGTAGTGTTTAAGCCTATGCACTTCATCCATGAACACACTACTAAGCTACACTTGCACTATAAATAGTTGGACTTAAATTATTGGAAGCTTTTTTTAACCATCTTGATACGAAATTTAGGAGACAACATGGAAGTAGTTATTCATTAGATTGTGATGTAAAGTGGAGTCATCTAGCCATGGAAACAATGTTACTTTTGCTCCTCGATCTGCCAAAGCAATACAGGAAGACTTAATACACGCACACACGAAAGCATACACTAAATAATTTTATTAGTATATTAAATTATTTTCCTTCATTCTTAATTTAATTGATATGCAGCTTTTGAGGAGATTTAGTATAGAAGCAACAATAAAAAGCAGGCTTAGGATGAAAGCAAGTCTGAGGAAAAATAAGCAAGTATTAAGGTTATAATAAGCTTTGTAAATATTCTTGTAAAATTTTAAGTTTTTCCTTCTATGCTAACTACATGTTTATGTCAAGCAATTAGAGTCAAGTAGAATGAGGCTTCCTCAATTAAAATAAGAATTACAAAGAGCTAAAGGCCAGGTGAGAATTTTTTTTGACATATCGCCTTTTTTTAATAACTATTAATAATATTATCTTCTTTCATTCTTGTATTATTTATAATGTAGTAAATCATTCTTTTAATAATATTTGCTTTTTACTATAGGTTTTATTTAAATTGCAATTCTTTTTAGGAGATGATCAAAGTACTCCTTTTGCTAACATAAGCTTTGGTACCAATTGAATTGGTATCATCTAAGACTTTCAGCTTGGGAAAAAGGGGGGTTAACAGGAATTATAATATTTACTAAAAGCTAAATTTTGAAGTTTATTTCTGTCTATAGATGATGTGGTTTTCAACACAGAATGGAGACTGTACAGCATATGCATATGATTCAGGTAACTCAATTGCCATAGTTTTACTATATTGTACCTCAAGAAAAAATAAATTTGAATTATGCCTTTGCTTATAGCATGTCCAAATATGTTTATGCATGCCTATGATTTTTCACTGCGTGCAACAAACTTGGTTAAGTATAGATTTCTTGTTTGCTTTTGAATTTTTTTGAAATGATGATAATAAATCTTTCGCTTCAAGTGTTTCCTAACTCTTCCAATATAATGCATGTGAAGCACAAAATCTACAATAATGCAATCAACCAAAAGATCAGGCTTGCCCAAATACTTCGGATGCACCAAGTTCTGAAAAATCTACAATCTTTATGCTAATAAAAACATAATAAATACAACATTCGTGCAACGCACATTCAATGACTAGTATAAGAATAAACAATAAGAGGTAAATTTGGATACCCTATTTCTACAAGAGCAATAAATAAACTTTTTAGGCCTATTTTTTACTTTTTAATCTGATTGTTAGAAGTTTCTATTTTGTCCACATGTAGAAAAACATTATTCATGAAAGAGGGTAATGGATAACACTGAATAATATTGATGAATGAATAAAATAATTATTTTTTTTAAGAGAATGGATAATATTAATGAACAAAAAAAATTAAAATTTTTATTTATTGTTTTTATGCTCTAATGACTAATCTATACCAAACGTACGAATGAATTCAAATTGTGTAATATAAAATTTAATATATCCTGCGTTCTATCTAATAATACATACTAAAAATGCTATTAATATATATGAATTCATCGATTTGATAGTTTGGAAGGTATCGTCTAGACTAGTGGCTTTACAAAAATAAAATAAAATGTATATTAATAAATTCAATTTATATAATATGTTCATAAATCTCTACAAAAAATGGACAATAAACTATCTTATGGAGTAGCAATATATTGGGATATTATATGTTAGGGCTAATTTCGTTCCCATTTAAGCTTTGGCAACTACCATTCTCTTACAGCTCTTATGTTGTGGTGTGCTTATGAGTGTTTTGGTACCACTGGCAATTCACCATAAGAATGGCGAGTTTTTGAGTCATGTAAATGGAGATTTTGAGTCATGTAGCCAAGCACGAGAATATATAAAATACTTTATTTACAAAAATGTTCAAATGGAAATTTCGAAATTTACAAAAATTCTGAAATATAATATACCAAATGCTTAACTAATTTTTTACGCAATTAATTCTTTCTCGAAGAAAGCCAAAGTTGATTTTCGTAAAATCAATACCAAAATAAGTGAAAATAGAATGAGATTACGCATGACAAATACCATCCTAACATAATAGTATTAAATCTTCTCTTCAGAGGCCCATATTGATTTTATAATTAATAATTAAAAAAAAAAACTTTTATCGACTATAAACAATAAAATCCGATACTGACTTGACAACTCCATTGGCAGAAGTGAAATTCAATATTTGGGATTCAATAAAAGATTCAATATTTTTGTGTAACTTATAGACAGAAGTGAAATTCGATATTTGGGATTGCGTATCATCCAGGTTTAGCAAGAAGTGGAAAGAGTTGCAGACTGCGGTGGGTGAATTACCTCAAGCCTGGAGTGAAAAGAGGGAGCTACAGCAAGGAGGAAGTTGATCTTATCATGAAACTGCATGCTGAACTTGGAAACAAGTATGAAATAATTTCTGATAGATTAAAATTTATCACATAAATGCGAGGGTTTCGCGTTGGCTATGTCATCTGAAGGTATAATTTATCTTTTGGGTGTGACGCATCTTTTAATCAAGTTTACTTTTAGTGTTTTAAGAAGTCAGTGAAAACATTTGGTTGTGTTCCATCTCCTATAAAAAGGTTAAGCTTAATCCGTCAATTTCTACACAGATTTAGTTCTGTATTTCTATATGCAAAAGAGTATATTTTGATTTTGTTGCTTAATTTTTCTCCTTTTGCAAGTTTCTTGGGATAAAATCTACTTTGCACCACTGCAATTTCTCTAAATAAAGATGGTCAGCCATTGCAGAAAAGTTGCCTGGAAGAACAGACAACAGCATAAAAAACTACTGGCATGCACATGTAAAGAAACGCAATAGAAGAAATGCAGCAGCCACTAATCAAATTAAGCAGCAGCTTTGTGAAACTTCCCAATTGTCTAAAATATTACATGAACAACAACCTAATCTAATTATCTCAAAGGAAAACATTCAAAGCGAATCATCCCAAAGGACTTTGTGTAGCTGAATCCTCATATCTTCAAGCATTGGATAATTTGGTTCCACCCGTCAATAATACTACCTGCGTAACACAGGATGTTACGATTACTGGGGATTTAGACGAAGGAAATTTCTGTTCTGAACTATGTCAGATTAGTTATTTGGAGTCATCAACGAAGTTGAATTATGATGACTTATTATTCGAGGATCCTTATATTATGAGTCCTCAAGGACCTCAACACTGGCTTGCAGAAAATAGTATCCCTTCATCAGATGTAGTTGCAGAAACCCAAGAAAAGTTTTGGACCGAACCGGAAGGAGGACTTTTCTCGCCCTCCTTTTTATACTATGATGATAATTGAATCTGTATGTGTAGTACAATGTAGTAGAGAGAAAACTATTCCAATGCTTTGATCATGTGCAACATCAGAATATATTTATTAATCATAAGCTTATATAGACCTTTTCATTTATATAAACAGAACTTTTTAATCTCATGTAGACATTTTTCTAAAATTTATACTTTGATGATTTAATAAATGATTTTGTTTTATTTAAAAGAAGATGACAAACTCAAAAACTGATTATTTTCGTAAGCAGCTGATATCAACATCAAATTCAATTCAAATTTTTTAATCTTTGTTTGAATGTGCACCCAAACAATATTAAAGGAAAATACGAATTCTCTTGCTGTCATGAATATTTATTTTATTAGATGAACAGCATTGTTGGGCTGTAATGCCATTTGATCCAGTCCAACTGTTAGGCAATGATGAAAAGGCCCAAAATGGATTTAATACTTGGTCCATTAATTATATACCTAGACGGCCCACTTAACCGAGCCCAATAATCAGCCCACACACCTTAGTCGCTCTTGGACTGTTGGATTGACCCGCTGATCAACGGTTGATAATATTTACTATAAATACCCCCCTAACACCTTGTTTGGTGGCTGGATCGTCATTTCTGTTGTTTTTCTTTCTCTCCGCCTTCTGGAACTTTCGTGTTCCCTGTTTGTGTGACCCTTCCTTCTTCTCTTTGTGAGATTTCTGGTTGATTATCTTTGTGATAATCGTGTTCTTGTGTGATTCTCCTTTGTGTGAGTAATCGACCGAAGGTAGGCAGTTTGATTTCTTGAGTCCAGTGAAGTGATCTTGGTGTGTTGGGATGTGAGGGTTTTGTGTTTGAGTCTCGGTGCCTCTGTGATGGTAAAATGGGCGTGGTCTGAGCCTTCGATTGAAAGATCTAAGCCTTGATGTTGTGATTTAGGGTTTATGATGTAATCTGCGATTTTATGATTTCATCTATGTTTTTTCGGATCCTGTTTGTAATAGTGGTATCAGAGCGTTAGGCGTTCGTTCTTGAGTCTTCGATTGAAGGTTCACACTGGAAAATTAATTTCCAGGTGTTCGACCGGAGATCGCGAAACCCTAGTTTTGATTTTGTGTCGACCTAGTGGTCTGTGGTGTTGATTCGACTCTGGACTGTGGAATGCGAGGGAGTTTCTGTGATTTCTCGATGTGATTTGTAAAAGAATCATAATACTGAGATCCTGTGGGCTTGTTTTGTGCTTGAACCCTAACTGATTGGAGCTGCCAGGCCTTGAAACTGGAGGAGACTGAATCTGTAGGGGCACATTTTGTGCCTTGGTGACTTGCAGTGAATCCATCCTTGCTGCAATAATTTTTCTGGATTTAAGCTGGTGGTTAAATTGTTTAACCATCCTCGGTTTGCATTTCTTGAACCCCTTATGATCTCACACTCACTAAACACTGCTCTTATGTATATATGCCTCTATGTTGATATGTTCAGTTACTGTACATTTGTAACCTGTTACATTAGCTTGTGATATCTTGTTATATTTGCCTGTGATCAATTAAGTTTGGGTGATTCAAATTGAGTCTTGACCTGAGAACTTGATTCTCACGAAATCCTGGTGAATTTGATCAACCCTAGGTCCTGCATATACTGATTCTTTAATCCTGAGATATAGTTTTACCTGCATTGTTGTATTTTCTGATTCTTGTGGTGCTTACATTAGAATACCTAATGATCTTGCTATTGATTGAAACTGTTTGTGAATAAAAATAATTGTGGCTCATTTATTTGACTGCATATTACTTTATGTGATCTAAAACATAAATTTTTTGTGAAGGTCAATTTCAACAGTTTTCAAAAGTTGATTTTCTGTTTTGTTATAATTTGTGAAAAAATACTGTGTGTTAGTTCTTCACAAATAAAACATGACAAAATCTTTTGAACTTGGTGTTTTTGATGGAAAAGGGGATTTTCCCATTTGGCAACAAAAAATGAGAGGTGTTTTAGTTCAGCAAAAAGTTTCTAAAGTAATAACAGATGAATTTCCTGATACCATGACAGATGATCAAAAGGAAGAATCTGATGAACTTGCTTATACCTCCATTATTTTGCATTTATCTGATCAAGTTTAAAGAAAAGTAGGCAAACATGATACTGCTAAGGCCTTATGGGATGAATTAGAAAAGCTTTACCTACCTAAGTCTTTACCTAATAAGTTGTTTCTATTAGAGAAATTTTTTTAGCTTTAGGATAGATCCAACTCGAGACTTAGAAGATAGCTTAGACATTTTTAATAAGTTAGTTCAAGACATTATTAATACAGGTGAGAAAGTTTCTGATGAGTATAAGGCTGTAGTACTACTTAATGCAATACCTGAAGCCTACAAAGAGATTAAAGCCCCCATTAAGTATGGTAGATATACTCTTACACCTGATATTGTTATAGACTTTTTAAGGAGTAAGGAACTTGAACTTAAGTCTGAGAGAGGTAATAGTGGCCATGAGAACTTGTTTGCTAGAGGGAGGACTTTAAGTAGGTCTAGTGGTACTCAGGAAAGCCATAATAATCAAGGAAATAACAGTAGGAGAAAATTTAAAAGTAGAGGCAGGTCTAAGTCAAGGACTAGGACTAAGAAGTGTTATAGATGTGGGAAATCTGGACATTTTATTAAAGACTGTTATAAGAAGAAAAATGAACAGAAACAAAAGGGTGTTGATGAAGGTAATGTGGTAGAATCTGAAGGTTCTGCCACAGTTGATGTATATGCTGTGACTGAAAATTTACCTAGCTCTGCAAATGTTGTTGATGAGAATCAGAACCAAGAATGGATCTTGGATTCTGGTTGCACTTTTCATATGACCTATAAAAGGGCATATTTAGACAATTTTAAGAAAATTGATGGAGGAGAAGTAGTTATGGGCAATAATGTAGCCTGCAGAGTTGAGGGAATTGGGAATGTCACTTTGAAATTCGATAATGGATACATTTATACTCTTGAAAGGGTGAAATATGTTCCTGAATTGAATAGGAATCTGATTTCCATGGGGAATCTAGATGATATGGGATTGCAAGGAAAAATAGGAGATGGCTTCTTGAAAGTGATAAAAGGATCACTTGTTATTTTTAAAGGTGTTAAAAGAAATGGAATTTATGTGATCAAAGCTAGTACAGTGTTTGATCACATGGGTGAGTCTTCTAGTGTAGAAGTTGATGCTACCATAAAGTGGCACAAGAGATTGACCCATGTAGGTGAAAAGGGCCTACACATCCTTTATAAGAAAGGTGTGTTTGGGAAAGACTCTATATCTAAGGTGTCTTTTTGTGAAAACTGCACCTTAGAAAAGCAGCATAGGCTGCATTTTAACATAGGAAAACATAGAACCATCTCTATCCTTGAGTATATACATGCTGATTTATGGGGGCCTTCATCCACTGTCACTCAAGGAGGAAATAGATATTTCTTGTCCTTGATAGATGACCATTCTAGGAAAGTTTGGGTTTATTTGTTGAAACACAAATCTGAAACATTTGATAAATTCAGAACTTGGAAGATTCTGGTGGAAAGTGAGATTGGGAAGAAAATTAAGATCCTTAGGACTGATAATGGCCTTGAGTTTTGCAATGCTGAATTTGATCAGTTGTGCAAAGAATCTGGTATTAAAAGGCATAAAACTGTACCTTATACACCTCAGCAGAATGGAGTGGCTGAGAGGATGAATAGAACCTTGCTAGATAAGGTTAGGTGCATGTTGATAGGCTCAGGTGTCCCTAAGGTGTTATGGGGTGAAACTGTAATGACAGCTTCATATATTGTTAATAGGACCCCCTCAAGTGCTCTAGGAGATAAAACCCCTGAAGAGTTATGGACAGGACATGTTCCTGATTATTCACATTTAAGAATATTTGGTTGTGCTGCCTATTCCCATCAAAGTATAGGAAAACTTGAACCAAGAGCCCAGAAATGTGTTTTCTTGGGATATCCTGATGGGGTTAAAGGTTATAGGCTATGGAGTAAAGAAGTAAAAGGTTTTAGAATCATCACCAGTAGAGATGTTACCTTTGATGAGTCAAAGATGCCTTGTTTAGATAATAAAGAACCAAAAAGGGTACCTGGTGATGAAAGAGGTGATGGTACCAAGCTGCAGGTGGAGCTTGGTTTACCTACTGAACCTGTTAGTGATGAACAGGTAGATGAAGAAGCTGAAACAGCTTCTGATCCTCAAGAAAATGAAGAGGAAAATGTTCAAGAAAATCTGGAAAGTCAGTGTGATGAATTGGGAGATTACCAATTAACTAGAGATAGGACTAGGAGAGAAGTAAGAGAGCCTGTTAGGTATGGAGATTACCTTTCACTTTCTGTCTTGTCCTATCATGACTTAGTGTTTAAAGAACCAAAATCTTATGAAGAGGCAATGAGCTGCAAGCAATCTGAGAACTGGCATGCTGCTATGATAGATGAAATGGACTCCTTAATGAAAAATGAGACTTGGACTTTAGTTCCAAAACCTGCAGGTAAGACCCTCGTTGATTGCAAGTGGATCTTTAGTGTTAAGGAGGGAAATACTGAAAAGGTGCCCATAAGATTTAAGGCTAGACTTGTAGCGAAAGGATTTACGCAAAAAGAGGGCATAGATTATAATGAAATATTTTCACCTGTGATAAAGTACACAACAATTAGAGTTATGCTTGCCCTTGTTGCTCATTATGATCTTGAACTTGAACAAATGGATGTGAAAACTACTTTCTTGCATGGTGACCTAGATGAAGTGATTTATATGAGACAGCCACCTGGGTTTATTGATAAAACTAAATCTGATCATGTGTGTCTATTAAAAAGATCATTATATGGTTTAAAGCAATCTCCACGACAATGGTACAAAAGGTTTGATAATTTTGTATCTACTATTGGTTTCATAAGAAGTGAATATAACCATTGTCTTTACTTTAAAAGAAATGATGAAAATGCTATTGTTGCATTTATACTTCTTTATGTGGATGATATGTTGCTGATTGGTCAGAATATGCATGTTATTAATCAGATAAAACGGTCTTTAAGTGCTGAATTTGAAATGAAAGACCTAGGACATGCAAAGAGAATCTTAGGTATGGAAATCACTAGGAAAAGGCACAGTAGGATACTGTACTTGAAGCAAACTGCATATATTGAAAAGATGTTGACTAAGTTTGCCATGCATAATTCTAAATCTGTTTCACTTCCATTGGCCAGCCATTTTAAGCTTAGTAAAGAGCAATGTCCTGTAAGTGAATCTGACATTAGGCAAATGGAAAATGTACCTTATGCTAATGCCGTAGGTTCTGTTATGTACACTATGGTATGTACTAGGCCTGATGTAGCTCATTCCATTAGCTCACTTAGTAGATTTATGGCTAATCCAGGACCAGACCATTGGGTTGCTCTAAAATGGTTGTTGAGGTACTTGAAAGGATCTTCACATGTTGGTTTGATCTTTAGTGCTTGTAATGAAGGTGTTGTACTTAAGGGTTTTGTAGATTCAGATTTTGCTGGAGATAGAGACAATAGGAAATCTATTACTTCTTATATGTTTACTTTGTGTAATACATGCATTAGTTGGAAATCTCAGCTTCAATCTATTGTTGCTTTATCTACTATTGAAGTTGAGTATGTTGCTGCAACTGAAGCAATAAAAGTAGCATTATGGCTAAAGGGCTTATTATCTGAAATAAATGAATTGAGTAACCCTGTTGTCTTGTATTCTGATAGTCAAAGTGCAATTCACCTATGTAAAAATCCTGTTTTTCATGAAAGAACAAAACATATTGATGTTAAGTTGCATTTTATTAGAGATGTTGTTTCTAAAGAACTTATATTACTTGAGAAAATTGCAACTCAGTATAATCCAGCTGATGTAGGTACTAAGGTAATTCCTTTAAACAAATTTAAGTCTTGTTTACAAATTTTGAACATTGATGCTGGTTAAGTGTTTTGTTCTGCACAGGTGCTAAGGTTGATGCTTGTTGAGAATGCTGGGAAGCTGTCTTCTTGAGAAGGACATTTAAATTGTATTTTACATTTATTAGGCTTCTTGTATGATCACTAGCATCAAGGTGGAGATCTGTTGGGCTGTGATGCCATTTGATCCCATCCAACTGTTAGGCAATGATGAAAGGTCCCAAAATGGATTTAATACTTGGTCCATTAATTATATACATAGACGGCCCACTTAACCGAGCCCAATATTCAGCCCACACACCTTAGTCGCTCTTGGACCGTTGGATTGACCCGCTGATCAAC
Source organism: Olea europaea var. sylvestris (assembly GCF_002742605.1). Taxonomy (NCBI): domain Eukaryota; kingdom Viridiplantae; phylum Streptophyta; class Magnoliopsida; order Lamiales; family Oleaceae; genus Olea; species Olea europaea. The sequence goes on along the minus strand of NW_019244271.1, from coordinate 37,424 downwards.
GGTTGATGATATTTACTATAAATACCCCCCTTACACCTTGTTTGGTGGCTGGATCGTCATTTCTGTTGTCTTTCTTTCTCTCTGTCTTCTGAAACTTTCGTGTTCTCTGTCTGTGTGACCCTTCCTTCTTCTCTTTGTGAGATTTCTGGTTGATTATCTTTGTGATAATCGTGTTCTTGTGTGATTCTCCTTTGTGTGAGTAATCGACCGAAGGTAGGCAGTTTGATTTCTTGAGTCCAGTGAAGTGATCTTGGTGTGTTGGGATGTGAGGGTTTTGTGTTTGAGTCTCCGTGCCTCTGTGATGGTAAAATGGGCGTGGTCTGAGCCTTTGATTGAAAGATCTAAGCTTTGATGTTGTGATTTAGGGTTTATGATGTAATCTGCGATTTTATGATTTCATCTATGTTTTTTCGGATCCTGTTTGTAATAAGCATATTATTCAACAAGGCAAAAAAAAAAATATATATATATATATATCTAAATAGATAGAGTACTCCTAACTTCTCTAATTAGCTCTATTTATGTTAAATACATAATTTTTGTTCAATTATTGTACTTTTGGCTGTTAATTGAAGATAAAATATTAATTTTCGTCTCTCGAGTACCAATTGATATCTCCCAAACTATCAGAATTTCTTCTATCAATTAATATTTTTTGATAAATTGATGCATGAATAATTAGAAGTTTCTCAATTTAACAAAAAAAATTTCATAAAAACCAAGTTTGCTTCCTCCCCCCCCCCCCC
>NW_019244271.1:33934-36652 GCF_002742605.1 Olea europaea var. sylvestris | reverse complement strand
AAGTTTCCCCCCCCCCCCCCCCCCCCCCGGGGCAAACCCCCCAACACGCAATCTCTCAATTTAACATATATGATTTTCCCAAAAGACTATTTTTTATGTGTTTTCTTCGATCTCTAAAATTTATTTCCCTTCCTTTTTCTTTCACCTTGATGAGACCTTTTTACTATTCTCAATGATCCTTGAAAGTCATATCTTTTACACTACCAAAAATTTGCGTTGAGTTTAGGCAAAACCTATACATGAAATGGGCCAGCCGAGGTCAAGGTCGCATGCTATGAAATTGGCTAAAAAATGGCTTATTTGCTCAATTAGCTAATATCTTATCTTGTCAAATTCTCTTTACCAAATGTTCCTGGGATTCTTATCCTACAAAGAATTAAGGGATCCCCTTTTATTATTTACCATGAACTAATTCTTAATTTTGAACTAATTATTCTGTTCCCATTAATTTGAACTATCAACTCTAGACAAATTTATGGAGAAAAACTTTGAGTCGTATTCGAGACTTCTGAATTGATTACCAAGACCAAAAAAAAAAAAAAAAAAAGTCTGAATTCTTGATATTGAAGAAATCATCATCGAGTTTGGCATGAATTTTCTAGATTCATCTAAGATTTACCATCTTTATTATCCATTCTGAGAATACTTTGAAAATATAGTCCATCACCATTCTAGATTTCTCAAGGAAAATGAGTTATAATCAATTAATGAAATTATCTAGCATCATCAACTTTTTTGTAGAAGAATTGTCACCAGCAACTTACACCTATAAATAGGAGATGGTGCATAGTGAAAAGAGTGAGAGCAAATAGAATAAGTAGAAAAAGACAGGCATAGTGAGGTAGTGTAGTGTGTTAGTAAGGAATGTCTCCATATAATCAAAGTGTGTCCAAAAGAGTGTAAAATTATATTTTATCAATAAATTATTTTCTTTTGGAGTTTAAACTCTTTAGATACTTCCATCATTTTAATAGATTTTGTTTGGCAAATTTTTAAATCATTAATAAAGTAATCAACCTTCATTTTCAACAACATATTCAAATAGAGTCACAAGTTTTATCTACTTATCCATCTTAATTTTCTATCCTTTTATAAATTAAACCGTTACAAATTCTTTAGAAATGGAGTCTAGGATTGCAGCATTAGTAATGTATTAACGAACCTCTAATAAATCAAACACTTAAAAGATCACTCTCCAAATTAAAAATAATATATGCTAAAATCAAATTGAATGCACTATTTAATTCAGTCCACTGCGTGCAACATTATTTTGGTAATTTTTTATGTGAAGTACAATTTGCTAATCATTAATGTCTAATAAATGGTGGTTAAGAACCTTAAAGTGACTTATAATTTGAATGTCAATCAATATGGTTCAAAATTCAGTGAATTGCGGCATGTGATAATATATTAACAGCCCCACTATAAGAAATGAAGGGACACAATAAATTATAATAAGAATTGAAAAGCTTCAATTTATATTTTAATCGGTCATTAACCTGACTAGGTTCCCGGAACAATTAAGCAGTCAAATTAGTCAAACTTTACGCGGTACAATCCCTGTCAGCATTTGACTAAATTCCTGTCATTCATTGTTGTTAGTAGATTAGACGCACGTGATTAAAATAGGAAATCAAAGGTGTCATTCTCCAGGAACATGGTGGAGCTTTTACCAAGTCAGAGTCATTTTTTATTTGAAAAATTCAGTTTCAGTGGAAACCGATATTCCCAGAAGGCCGTGTGAGAATTTTCGGGGAAAAAAGAAAGAAGAATTGGACAAAGGTTTGAGCAAACTCAACGCTTAATTGTACACATCAGCATCGTTATCAGTGAAAAAACATTTTCTAAACCTACACGAGGAACAAAACATACGACACAATATGTGCAACACGGAAAATTGTTGTCTCATAATTAGGACATGAAATTTTGTAGAAACATATATAAGAAAATGTAATGTAATATTTATATTATAATAGATATATAACGTGAATTTGTATGTATGTATGTATGTATGTAAACCTTGTAATCATGTTACTCTTTAATTTAAATGTGCAATTAAGCTTACTCCTAGATGAAGCTAGAAAAAGAGGATATGATTGTGTTATTCCTAATCATGTTTCAAAATAACAGTACATGAGGACTTAAATAAAAATTCGATTATTGATGAAAAATCTATACACAATAATTTATGAATATTCCCATCGTAAATCCTTAAATCCAGAATGTATTTAGAAGCAATTAAACTAAAATCTACTTTTGGCTATTTTAAGCACGAAAAACAAATTCATGGCGGCTTCAAATATGGTAGAAATGCTTTTAAACTTAAAATATTTAAGAAAAGCTTTTTATAATTAAAAATATTTCCATTAGGTTAAATTACTATACAAAGAAGTCTCCTTGTTGCTTCTCTTTCTTCAATTATTTATCTTCCACACATCATTTCTTAGTTTTTTCGTACGTTGACAGTGGAAATCAATTCTGTGGAAAATTCTTAGTAATTTGTTTCTTTGAGCTTATATATATATATAGTGTACTCCTTTTGAACGTGAACAGAGAGATAGAGCAGTAAAAAGGAGAAAAAAGGGTGTGCAAGAACATGGTGAAGCCCTGTTATGTTGACAGTAATGGATTGAAGAAAGGTGCGTGGAGTGAAGAAGAAGATAAAAAGTTAAGAGAACATATTCAGAGCTACGGGCACTCGAATTGGAGATTGCTACC
>NW_019244271.1:28125-32968 GCF_002742605.1 Olea europaea var. sylvestris | reverse complement strand
AAAAAAAAAAAAAAAAAATCCTTCAAACCAACGATTAAATAAAGAAGAAAATGAAGAAATATGAATGATTCACTTCGATGTTCAAGCATTCTTTTTATTATTTATTATTTTTTTCTTTTTTCAAGCCTTAAATTAGAGAATTAATATGTTTATATGGGGCCATCACCTTTTTTTCTTAGACCCCGTTCAATTCCCATTTTTCTCAAAATTCATTTTCCCCTCTCTAATTTTCAACTACACATTCTTCATTAAAATAATATAACACTAAATCTAAAACTTTTCATCCACATATTCTCCATTAATCTACTATTCTAAAATTCATGTTTCCTTAAAAATGAGTGTCAAACACCTTTTAATCTATTTTCCAACATCCTTATAGTGTCCCAACAATGGGATATGTACTCTCAACGATTTTGACCTCTAGTAATTACTTTTTAATTTACATGATTTGAGACCTTACATTGAGTCCAAGAGGAGCCTAAACACGCATAAGTTTTAATCGTGTTTTTATTTAAAAAAAAAAAAATGTATACCCTTTTATAGTATTTAACTTAGCTATTATTTTACCCAGCTTTATAATATGTTTACAATCGATTAATCAATTTTATTAGCATATTTTTTGGGACCTTTCAAGTACTATTTACTTATTCATATTTATTTATAATTTAAAATGATTATAAACAACTTTCAAATATTAAATAAGAAGATGCTGGGAGGCAAAAATCATTTAATATTTCTAGTATTGAAAATACAAGAGTTCATCATCAATTTAGAAACTCACTTTTAGGGTCTTTCTTTACAATATTTCTTGTATCCCTGAACGTATGAGAAAGAACATTCAACTTTTCAACTGGGGACAATTCCTCATTCTACCTTGGAAAACTATAATATTATACGCACATAATACCTTTTTTCTCAACTAATCATTGATTTTTCTAGTTTTCTTGTTATAAACTCGTAAATGGAGTCAATCAAACCCCAATAATTCCCTTTCTTTATCCTTTTACGCTTCCAACATTTTCTAGGATAAGCAATGTGAACAATCAACCTTAAAAAGAATTATTAGACTTTCGTTAGAGAAGAAAAAAAGTTGGCATTGTATTTTGAATGTAATCTTCGAATCTTGACAAATTTCCTGATCTCAGATTTGAAAATTAAAAACAGTAGCCAGCTGTAAAAAGTCATTTTATTCTATTATTTTGATAAAATACTATATATATTTTTATAAATTTTGTATTTATAGTTTAAAATCGCTAAAAATTGATACATAAATATCTTATTGTAAAAATATCTAAATTAAATAAATTCAGATATAATGTAACCTAGTAAATCATATTATTCTGAAATTTTAGCTGTTTGTAACTATTGCGAACTTCATGAAGGATAACATAATGCCCTTGATGGAATTTGAATCAACCATTGCATTCTCTTTCACTATATTGTTGAGAATTATAAACCATAATTCTATCCCACTAAGAGGAATCAATTTTAAAGAAAGAAAGAAAATAAACAATCAAGAACGCAATATTTATAGAGGTTCGCCTCATTGTGAGACAATGTTCTCTCCACTACGATGAAAAAGGATTTACATGAGAAAATAACAATCATATCTCCTCTAACATCTCTTTTTCCTTAATTAAGTCCAAGTGCTGCTCCCTATTTCTAATATAAATTATGATAAAATCTAATTTTACAAGAACTCTTATTCCTCTATAGAATTTTACAAGAATACAAATTTTTAAAAAGTCTTTAACTAAAATTTTTGCCTAGGAGGCTCCATCATGTGCGACCTGACCACGAAGGTTGATCCATTACAGCTCTGGAAAGTGACAATAATTAGGGTTCGATGATTATTATTATTATTATTATTATTATTATTATTATTATTATTATTATTATTAGTTGCAATGAAAATTGAACACGAGTGTGATTTTCACAAACATGTTTGTGTAAAAATTTACGATGAGGTAAATCAAGTCAAAATAAGCGAATACAAACAATATGCAAAGCAAAGAAGCTCATTAATCAAAATTATACCACATGACAAACTTGCATGAAGTCATATCTTCAAGGTCAAGACTTGTGGGAGGTGGTTAAAGAAAGTGAGGTGACGTCACCAAAGAAGGTCGGAGCTCTAAAAAAGTGGAGAGTCAAAGCAAGTAAGGCTTTATTTGCTATAAAGACAACAATTGAGGAAAAATTGTAGGAGCACATAAGAGATAAGACCATACCAAAGGAGGCATGAGACACTTAAGTCTCACTATTCTCAAAAAAAAAAATGATTTGAGATTGCAATTTCTAGAGAACGAGTTTCTCTCGATTACTCAAGGAGAACAAACAGTAAATCAATATTTTAATAAAGTGAAATCTCTCTGTCATGAAATTTCTGAGTTAGATGCTAAGATTTTGGAGTCTAGAATGAGAAAAATTATCATATATAATTTGAGACCTGAATTTAGAAGTTATTGGTCTAAAGAGATCATTTGTAACTCATTACAATTATTTATAGTGAATTCTCCGCTTCTGCTTGTTTTTTTTTTTTCCCCGAATTTGGGTTTCCACATAAATTTTGTTTTCTTTTGGATCCATTATTTTTATATTATTTATATTTTCTCGTCATTAATTATTTGGCCCGATTCTCAACAAAGTTGGTATTAGAGCTGTTTCGCTTTCGATAAAGTGATTTTAGATATGGTCTGGATTTTAACACCTGAAAAATTCTCTTTATCAAACATTCCTCATATGTCACAATTTTCGAATTATCTATTTTGATATGAAAAGAATAAACAAAACCACTTTTATTATTTGCCATCGCTCCTCCTTTATTATTAATATCTATTCCTAAAACATTCTCTTCACCCGCACTATTTTTGAATTAACTATTCTGATCAGAAAAAGAATTCACAAAACCACTTCTATTAGTTACTATTATCTTCTTTTTATTACTTAATAATCTGATAAAATTCCTAATCAATTCTTTTGGTATGAAAAGGAATTTGACCTCAAATTATTTTTCTTCTGTGTTGTTAATATCCAGTCTCGTCAAATACTTTTTAGCAAATGTGGCTCGCACCGCATATTTTCCGAATTAACAAATCTGGTCAGAAAAAGAATTAAGGGAATGTTGTGAATTTTACGCCAATTCCATTTATTTTTATTTATCTGCATGACCTTTTGTTGTTGAGAAGAATATTAGTAAATAGGAAAAATAAAGAATACAACGCATAAATTAAACGAACAATCAAAACTTTTCATTATATGAAAAATTGTTACAATCATATAAAATTTCATTCACTAACCCAATCTCCAAGTATTACAACGAAAAAAATAAACCCGAACTTCACCACACCTACTTTTCTATCCTTTGAACAAAAAGTCTCAAAATATTAGGCTCACCATATTTTTCTGTTAGATCAACTCTCTCGCTGCATCTAAAATAATGAAATACATCCACTATTTATAGGATCAATAATCAAGTAGAAGAGTTTAATTCAAACTCAAACAAGACCCCTTTAACTCAACAATAATTCCTTTAAGTGCAAAACTCCAAAATCGGCTGTAAATTGGAGACCACATTTTGCAAGGATTCTGCACTCAACTTTAATTAGAAGTCTTCTTTACAATAAGTACCTTTATTATTTGCAATAGAAGTCCACCGGTTTTTTACTTTTGAGATAATTATCCAACAATCTCCACATTGTTGAAAATGAATCAAAATCTTATCATCTCTTCTACAACTTTTAATCACAATACTTGGAAAAAACAAGTAAGCCTTTAACATATTTTAACGATCCCATACTCCAACATATGAGTATAACCACTTAGAATTATTCACGAACACTGAGCATTTTATCGGCTATATGTCGAAACAATCCTGCTCATAGTTATGGTGCAACCCTCTCAGTGACTTTTCTAGAGAGCTCATCAACAATCGACATCAAAACACCACCACATACCTATACACATCCTCCTCCGCAAGGAGAGATGCATTGTACGACCTCAAGCAGTTAGCCGACCTTGCTCCACCTTTTGGACAATTTCTCTTCATGTGGCCAGTATGATCGCAATTCCAACAAGTTACTTTCTTTTTCATGGAGTTGCCTTTCTTCCCCTTTTCAGTCACAAGCGTCGCATTGTCAGATGGAGTATTTTGTCCCTCTAATCTTCTTTCTTCTGAGATCAAGTTGCATGTTGCTTCTACGACACTCACAGTTTCTTTCCCATACAACAAGATTGGCTTGATATGTTCATAGTTAGACGACTTTTTGATTTGAGAGACTTTTCGTTTGATATAGTTCTTATAACTTCTCCCATGGTTCCTTTGCAGCAGATATTCCATGAATATTTGCAAGAACATTTTTAGCCAGTCAGAGACGTATCATGCTTGCAGCCTTCAAATCCAATTCTTCCCAATCTTCATCCCTTATACTGGATTCAGCTTTCTTGTCAGAACTCTTGGTTGGTTTTCCTTTCAAACCCTTGTACAGTCCAACTTGAACTAATAAATCCCTAACTTGTACTTACCACAAGCCAAAATTGATTCTCCCATCAAATTTCTCCACGTTATATTTCAGCAATGGCATATTTTTCTATTGATCCAATACTCTGAACCACCTGACGCTTTGATACCACTTGTTGAAAATTTTACGTCAATTTCCTTTATTTCTATTTACCCGCAGGATCTTTTGTTGTTCAGAAGAATATTAATCAATAGGAAAAATGAAGAATATAACGCGCAAATTAAACAGACCATCAAAACTTTTCACTATATGAAAAATTGTTGCAATCATATAGAATTTCACTCTCCAACTCAATTTCAAAGTATTACAAATAAAACTTGAAC
>NW_019244271.1:8769-22956 GCF_002742605.1 Olea europaea var. sylvestris | reverse complement strand
ACGATACTTTACCGTGATATTGTTGATAGCTCGGCAATCCACGCACATTCTCTAAGTCCCGTCCTTCTTAGGCACCAGCAAAACAGGTACAGCACATGGATTCATGCTCTCCCTGACATAACATTTTCTCATCAACTCCTCCACTTGCTTTTTGAAGCTCCTTCGTCTCCTCGGGATTGCTTCGGTAAGCTGGTCGATTCGGCATGACAGCTCCAGGTACAAAGTCAATCCGGTGCTCGATGCCTCCGATTGGTGGCAATCCACTTGGCATCTCCTCAGGAAACACATCGTCGAACTCCTGCAATAAAGACTTAACCAAACTAGGGAGGGACGTGTTAGAATCCTAGAAATCGAGGAAGAACTCCTTGTACACTAACAATATCATTTGTCTATTATCGCTCATAGTCTTTTTCAACTCACTCTCTTTTGCATAGAAGTTGACCTTTGGCTTTTCTCTTCGCTCAGCTGACTCTTTTTTTCTCCTCTCAACTAACTCTTTTTCTCTCCGCTCATGTGGCTTCTCTCTCTTTTCTCCACTCTCAGCCACCTCACTATTTTCTCTCTTATTGATGGTTTCACTATTACCTCTTCTTTTTCCTGACTCTCTTACTCTCTCGTCTTCCTCACTTTTTAGTTTGATTTGATCTCCATACACTTGTGCCGCTGTTAATGGCGCAAGAGTAATAGTCTTCCCATTCTTGACAAAGTTATAACGATTCCTATATCCATCATGTGTGACCCTTCTATCATATTGTCATGGTCTTCCTAACAAGATATGATCCACATGCATAGGCACCACATCACATATTACTTTGTCACTATAACTCCCAATTGAGAATTAATTAAAACTCTTTTATTCACCCTAACTTTCCCACTTTCATTCAACTATTGCAACTTATAAGGCCTAGGGTGTCTTAACAATGCTAGTCCTAATTTCTCAACTAAAGTTGTGCTAGCTACATTCGTGCAACTCCCACCATCAATAATCATACTACATACCTTATCGTTGACGTAACAACGTGTATGGGATATATTTTCTCGCTGCTGCTCCGAATCATCCACTTTGACTTGGGTGTTAAGAGCTCTCCTTGACACCAACGATTCCCCAACAACAAACTCCAATTTTTCTTCTTCTTTAACGTCCTCCAATGCAGGCATGTCCTCAAACTCTCCTTCACTTTCCCTCACTACCTCTCCACTATCCAACAACACCATTACCCGTTTATTTGGGCATTGAGAAGCAATATGCCCTGACCCCAAGCATCTGAAACACTTGATGTCTCGATTCCTTGATGGTTGTGAATTTGTTTTGGGTGCTGTTTTACTAGCACTTTCTTCTTTCCCTTTCTGCCAATCATTCCTACCTTTAGGTACAACTTTATCACCTTTGTTGTTGTTGTTGTTCCACCCTGGCTTCCAAGATGGATTAACACTTGAAGTTCCTAATGACTGCCTAGCTGCCCCTTTCCTCTTCAGTTGTCTCTCTACCTTTCATAGCCACATGCAACATGTCTTCCAACTCCATATAATGTTGCAACTCCACTACATTGGCAATTTCCCTATTCAACCCATTCAAGAATCGTGCCATGGTAGCCTTCCGATCCTCCACCACATTGGCCCTAATCATGAGTATTTCCATCTCCTTATGATAGTTCTCTACACTTTTCGACCCTTGATATAGATCTTGCAGTTTTTGATGGATCTCTCGATAATAGTGGCTAGGAACAAACCTCTTTCTCATCAATGACTTCAATTCCTCCCAAGTGCTAATTGGTCTTCCCCTACTCCTACGTTGTGAAGTAATCACTTGATCCCACCATGAAATTGCATAGTCACTGAACTCCAAAACTGCTAACTTCACCTTTTTCTCCTCCGAATAGTTATAACACTCGAAAATCATTTCAACCTTCATTTCCTACTCCAGTTATGCCTCGGGATCACTCCTTCCTTTGAATAAAGGAACTGTCATTTTTATATTTCCAAGTTTCCATCCAACTCCTCCCTGTAATCATTCCGACCCCGTCTATTGAACCTATCGCCTCTATTCCTCATCCTTCCTATCTCAACACCGTGAAATTCATCTTCGCCCATGTCACTCCCATATCTATACTCCTCTCGCCTTTCCCTCCTAGGCTCCCATCTATCCGGTCCTCTAGCATTTGATACATCCACTCGATGCCCCCGACTAAGATTAGCCACCGATGTATCTAATATATTCATCCAAGCCTCCTGCTTCTCCAACTTATCTCTCATATCTCCAAACGCCTTCTCAAACCTTTGCAATAAATCCTCCGATGCATTGCTATTATTGCCTTGTCGGCTTGAATTTGATTCTGTCCTTTCTGACATCCTAACACTAAAATTTTATTTTATTGCCTCACCAAAAGTCACTCGGAAACACACAAGGGCTTTTACCCTCTATTAAGCTCACCTCTCTGCCTTTTACCACTCAATTCTTTCAACAATTGCTTCTAGGAACAATCAATGGACTTGATCAATAAATCAATTCGTGTAGAATTCCCCAAACCGGATGTGACTCAATAATTGTAACAAAGGACTCAAAGAAAACTTTTTAAAACTTGATTTGAATTGAAGGAATGGAATGATTCAATGTGTCCAAGTAATTTAGAAACGATAATGAATAATAAAAGTTGGTATTTGACGGATCAATAATATTTAACAAGTTTTTTTTTACTATACGGATGAACAGTACCGTACGGATGAACAGTGTTTTTTTAGATCCAGAAATCGATAACAAAACCAACAAAGAAAATGAAAACTGATTTAGGCGAAAATTGAGCCCAAAAACGGAATTTGAAGATTTTTGGTGAAACTTTTGGATCAAAGAATAAAAAAAAAACCTTCTGAACACAAGAACACAAGAAATTGAAAAAAAAGATTAGAAAACAAGGATATAACCTGATTAAATTGGAGCTAAAGCTCTGATACCAATTGATGCGAACCCTGTAGCAATGGAAACTACGAAACCCACAACGAGATTGATGTGGAACCCAAGAACGCCAATACTAACCCGGTTTTGGATCTTGAATCCCCAAGAATTGAACCAAGAAACCCTAGATTAGCGAAGAGCCTAAAACCCCTTGATTACAATTGAAAGAACCCACAATCCAATTGATTAGAACGCTACAAAAAGTTGATTCTTGATAAGTTCCAAGATTGTTCAAGAAGAACAATAAATTGAAAGAATAAATTTCTCTCTATAATATTAATTCAAAGTCAAAAGTTCAAAGTTGTTACAATGAAAAATAATATCCTATTTATACTAATGAATAAAAACGTCCAAAACCATCAAATTATGGTAGTAATTTGATTTCATAAGAATTCTATCGAAACTAGGAAATTCGGCCAAAATTAGAAAATTCGCCAATTTTTTTGGCTGGTGCGGCCGCATGGTGTAAATCCATGCGGTCGCATGGTTCAACAGGAATTAGTCTTTTGGTTTTCGGTATGCATGTGTGTGGCCGCATGTGGTTTTGCCTGTGCGGCCGCATGGTGTTGTCTTCAACCTCCGCTTTCGTCGCTTGATAACAAATTGATTCAAGTTGATTCGGCCTTCGACCCCAACATAAAAGTTGCTCCATTTCAAGTCCTGAACATGGTTTCATCAATGGTTTCTTGAACGAGCAATCCCATCGCTTGTTTCACTTGCTTTGCCCTTGATCGCGTCATTGGTCCGTCATCAACTATCAACGGGTCTCGTCTCGTACTTGCCTTCGTCGGGCTCGACTCCTGGATCATATCAACTCTGCTGCAATGGCTGGCCACCTTCATTTTACAATTAAGAGAGGGGATAAAGGGGAATCAATCGAAGCAAATTAAGGTCACAATTTCCTTTCAGTAGCTTATAATATGCTTGATTAACACAAAATATATAGAAGACTCCATTTAACTAAAAGAAAAAAGTGATCTCATCCTAACAATTGAGATTTTAGATGAGGTGATACAAAATAACATAAGTAAAAGATTTGTGTTCAAGTATTTCTTGTTTAGTGATAAGAATTATGCAAGTGTGAGCCCTTTGATAGAAATTCATCCTGCCTCAAATTATGTTTTGAGGATTAAGCGTAAATGAATATTGAGCGTTGGACTCAAGAGGAGTATCAACCGTTTTAATATTAGTAAGATAAGCATGCTCAATAACATCCATAGTATACTTGGATTGAGAGATAAGATAACCTCTAGGAGAAGAAGCAACTTTGATCCCCAAAAAATAAGATAGTGTACCTAAGTCCTTCATTTCAAAAGAATAAGCCAATTCTGATTTCAATCCAATAATTCCATCAACATCATCACTAATAATAATCATATCGTCAACATATAGTGTAACACCCAAATTTTATTATAAAATAGGTATGGGTCGTTGCCAAAAATTTACTTTTATTTATTTTAAGTACCAAATGGAAAGAATAAGATTCTTAAGTAAACAAGATACTAGAACATTCATAAATTAAATTTAAATTATCGAAATATACGTGATCAACAAACAAATCAAATAACATGTTTTTTTACACGAAACCAACTAGTAAATTTAAAGGCGGTTAAAGAGAGACACAAAATAGTCTAACGAAATTGTTTTTGAATGATTTTTTGAAAAACAATTTCTTTACTTGACAACCCGTGCACCGTTCAGCCATCATCCACGTCGACTCTATTGACCTGAAATGTTGAAATTAAAGGAGTGAGTAATTACACTGAATAGGATACGTACGTCCGAACAATATGATAACTTTTAACACGTAAATTCATAACATTTCATACCATCATTTCATCAAGAGCAATCAGTGAGAAAGCTCTAGCACATTTGAGAAAACCCAAAGGCGATCTCACATTTCATTTCATTTCTTTGAGACCCGCAGGTCAAACATTTCATTCCATTTCATCGGACCCGCAGATCAATAAGCATTTCATGAAATAAATCAGGCATAAAAATTATAATATTGAAAGGACATATCACTTGCATATAAAAGTATCCTACCTCTTTTGACAATAAAATTGTTGGAAGTAGGAAATTCACATTCCCAAAACCTTTCGCCGTTGCCAAGTCTATATGCTGAGAAAATTATCGAAAAATATATTTTATGATAAATCATGAGTTGATTGATGATTGCAAAGCAAAAATCAAGATTTTGGATACTGTGAGGGTGTGAACGTGTAGCTGATCAAAGTGAGTGTAATCCAATGCAAAAGTAAATATGCATAAGAAAACATTATTTTAAACTGATGACGTCTCATAAGTATAATTGGTGCTAATCACTTAGCAAGGCCCCTTTTTATACTATTAAATCATTTTAAATGCAGTGGTCAATCTAGGTAAGAAGTCTTCATTTTCGACCTAATGATGATAGATAATTAGGCACAATTTATGCTAATTAATTTTTAACATCCAAATTTACTTCATTTACTTAATTAACACTTTAAATTAGTATTTACCAATTACAAGATTATAATGTTCTCCACATGCTATTTTTACATTAAATGATTCAAAATACACGTATTGAGAAGAGACAATATTTTAACATGATTTCTAAGTTGAATCCTAAAGTGAGACGAATCGTGAGCACGTAATAACATATAAATATAATTATTATAATAAAGTTATAAACATATCGTAATTAAATTAATAGGCACATCGATCGTTCGTCCAAGGTACGTTTAACTGTAAAAATATAATTAGCCACGTGAAAATAATTATATCAAATAAATAACAGATGCAACCTAACCAACAGAATCTCGTCAATTAGTTCTGTTAATCAGTCCAGTTACAAAACTCCTTGTTTGGATATCAATCAAATTAAATTAATTAAAATCTATTTAACATAAGAATAATCAAGTTTGCGTCAATTTACATAAAATGACAGGTTATCATATAATAACATAACATCATATAAAATGAAATAAATAATTATATAATGTATTATAAGCTTAATTGGACTATATACCCAAAATAATTAACTTTGATGCGGATGTAGAATAATTTGTCAGAGGCCCAAATCGTGTCTTACCATTAGTCTAGCAATTTGTGAGAAATTTTCTTAATATGAAATAAGATATTTAAGGGCATTGTTAATTACAAACTACCCAGTCGTAAATATGAAAATATTACAAGTCACATGCATATGCAAATTAAAGTGATATTTCTAGGTAATGATCTCCAAAGTTTCTATAATTATTGATTAACTGTAATATTTATTATAGGAGGGTTGAATGAAATTCTAGCACTAAGGCAAGTTTTGCTCCCTTAAAATACATGTGCATGATCTATCAAATGAGTTGGACGTCAAGACAATTAAATTCCCCAAACCTTATACTGGAGCTAAGACACGTAATCCCATCCCCAAAGCCAGGACAGTAATGGTTAATCATAAATAAAATAAAAATTTTGAGGCATTACATATAGCAATAATAGAATGCGACCAGCTAAAGTGCATCTAAAGAATAAAGCGGAGTCATGATGAAGGAATGTAAAACCATTAGAGCTAAAAATAGTGGAAAATTTCTCAAATCAGGCACGAGGTGCTTGTTTGAGGCCATAAAGTGCCTTCTTGAGTTTACAAACATATCTAGGAAAGTGAGAAGATCAGGATGAGGAACCATGTAAACCTCCTCTTGAAGATTTTCATTTAAAAAGGCATTTTTGACGTCCAATTGAGAGAGAATTCATTGACATTCAAAGAGGATCCCAAATAGCTTTTTTATAGAAAGATGGTTCAATTAACTTATGAATGGATGTTAAAAAGCAGCAAAATGACTCAGAATAACAAGAATAATCAAAATTAGGTAACTGAGTGGACTTATGAATATGTTGAGGATATCGAGGAAAAGATGAAGTAGGAGCTAGATCAACAATCTCAGGTGGTGCTTGGGAAGTCATAAAATGAGGAGTATGTGTACCTGCAGGACATGAAGAATCAACAGTACATGGGGTATGGGAAGGTGGACTGTTTATATCATTTAAGAATGGATCAATATGAATGAAGTCAGTTTTAGTCAGTTATGAATATTATCAAAAATAGAGAAGAATAGAATGTGCTCAAGAAACACGACATGACGAGAAACATGTAATTTATTATTAATGAGGTCGAAACAGCGATAACCCTTTTGCCCTTGCCCATAACCCAAGAAAAAACAAATAGTAGAGCGAGATGTCAACTTATTACGTTCAACTTTAGGTCGAAGAACAAAGTAAGTACAACCAAAGACCTTCAATGAGGAGTAATCCGAAGGATGCCTATACAATGTTTCAAAGGGTGATAAACTTAAATTGTGGGAAGATGGAATATTATTAATTAAAGAAACAGTAGTAAGAGCTGCTTCTCCCCAAAATTCACTGGCAACTTTGGCGGACAAAAGAAGTGAACGAGCAATTTCCACAATGTGCCTATGCTTTCGCTCAGCAACACCATTTGTTGTGAGGTATTAGTACATGAGGTTTAATGAATTGTGCCGTCAAGAGCAAGCAATTCAGAGAAATCGGATGAAGTATACTCTCCACCAAAGTCACATCTAAAGTACTTAATTACAGTTGAATGTTGAGTTTTAACAAGTGCTCTAAAGGATTGATAAATAGAAAGAAAGTTAGATTATCGTTTCATAAGATAAACACAACAATAACGACTAGAATCATTAATAAAGAACATCTAATATCGAGACCCTCCTTTTGTAGCAATAGGAATAGGTCCCCAAACATCAGAGTGAACAATATCAAATGGTGCAACAGAATGCGAAATACTTTGAGAAAAGGTAAAGCAAAAAAATTTGCTAATTTGCAACAACTACAATTAGAAATGTCATGAGTTTATATATTTCCTAATTGATCCTTAGAAACTAAAAATTTCAAATGACTAACAAAAGCATGTTCAAGGCGAGAATACCCAAATAAAAACTAAAAGATGATTAATTCAAAAAAAAAAAAGAAAAAAAAAAGAAAAAGAGGATGACAAATCAACACTAGAGGCTGCAACATGTGGTTGTTTTAAATTGTTCAGAACATATAACCCTCCTTATCTACGGCCTATCCCAAACAGCTTTTGAGATTGAGGATCTTGCACGTGACAAGCAGTAGAAGAAAACCGAACTAAGTATGTAAAATCACACAATTGACCAATAGAGATAAGATTCAAAGTAAGAGCTGGAACACAGTAAATATCTGAAAGTGATAAATTATTTGTATTAACAGAACCAACACCTGCTAAAGATAATGGTGTGCCATCAGTAGTCATAATAGACATAGACGGGTTAGAAGAACGTAAGTCATTAAAGAATTTTGAATTAAACAACATGTTTTTAGAAGCACCTGAGTCAAAAATCCATGAGGAAGAAATGCCTGAGTGACTCTGTGATGAAAAACCTATATGAGTGAAAGCTGACATAGCATGTGGCTGTGTGGTTAAGAACTTCTGAAACTGCTCTACTAAGTCCGCTAACATGGGATTGGATGAAGGTGGAGCTCCAAGTATGGACGAATCATTAGGTGTTATAGTGGCAGCTATGTTAGCATTGGGATGATAAGATCGCTACTGTGATTGAGGTTGCCATTTCTTCCTGTTTCTTCAATAGCTTTGGACATTGATACTTCCAATGTCCTTTTTGTTTATAAAAGTTATACTCATCAATAGTAATTCGCACATAACCTTTATTTTGGTTCTGTGTGGATAGTCGAGAAGGTACAGCCGACATTGAGGTGCTAGGTGGAGGAAGAGATACTTCTCCGCAAGAGATTTTGAACGTATTTCCTCAGCTACAAATTCACTAACCACTGAATCAACTGAAGGAAGTGGAGTGCGATGCAAGATAGAGCCTCTAAGTCTCTCAAAATCATTGCGAAGTGCCATAAAAAACTAAACTAATCGCTGCTCCTCTCTAAAAGTAATATATTACTCACATGCTTTCAGTCCTATTGATTTCGTAAGAGCCAACTCATCTCAAATGAAATTCATAGCAGCGTAAAACTCAAGAATACTCATATCCTTATGATGTAAAGCCCGTATATCAATTTTCAATTGATAACATTTTGCAAAGTCAGATTTAGTGCATAACTTTTGAAAGTGCTCCCAAACTTCTTTTGTTGTTTCAAATTTCGCTGATTGTGTACCAATGGACTGCTCAATAGAATTGTGAATCCAAGTAAGAATTTTCGTGTTGTTTGACTCCCAATTATCTAACTCTGTTACATAATTCTGAGCAGCGTTCTCGGGTTTTACAATAGTTTCACTAACTTAATCCCATAATCTTTTTCTCTTTAGAAAATATTTCATCACTGTACTCTAATATGAGTAATTTTTACCATTTAATCTGGCAATAATGGATTGAAGTGAATCATTTCTTTCGGTTGCCATCATAAAGTCAATAAATGATCAACTATGAATCAACAAAATTACCCAATTTTTAAGGAAACCAACGATAACCAACATACTACCACAAACTACAATTGAAATATACTACACAGTATATGTATAAACGAAGTAATACCACCAAAAGATCAGAAATTTACCAAGGAACAAACTGCCTTTTGGAATCACCCCTAAAATCCTATCCACTCACCCTCATGCGCCACCGCCACCACCACCGCCACATGCCGCCTAAGTCCGACACGCTCTTGATTGAAAGTTTCCTTTCAACCTACTGAACAAGGATCTGGTCTCAATTTTCTTAACCGGTCTCTAGTTTGGTCGGAATCTTGATTTTAAGTTGCGGTTGATTAGGTTTTTTGTACAAACTTTCTATGCCCGATTTCTATCTTGATTTCCAGCACGCCCCCAATCAGAAATCTCACAAATTTCACTCAATTATAGACTCTGATACCATGATAACAATATGATCTATCTTAAATCAATACGTTGAATCAATCCAAGAAGAAGAAAAGAAAAGAGAAGAAGAAGAATAAAGAGACAAAACAACAATCTATTGAGCAACAAGAATTAGGGTTTACAATGAAAATAAAACTACTTTTTATACTACAAAGAAACCTAAAAATAATAGGAAACCTAAAATAAGGAAATTAAATATTATGCTAAATAAAATAAATATAAACACGTACATTATCATTAGCATTGTTACATGTTTGTTCACGAAACACTAAAACTACTCAAATGAGGAACTAGCACATACTGATTTATTATTATTATTATTATTATTATTATTATTATTATTATTATTATTATTATTAGATCTTGAATTGTACAAATCTAGCGTTTCTAGTCATTACATATTCAGAATTAGCACTTTTCTAGCAACTCTACCTGAATATATTTGTCTCCCATGTTTTTAAGACGTTAAGAATTTTTAGTTAAGCTTAGAGAAAAGTAAAAATTGGATTACTTGCTATTTCTTATATTTTAAAGTAAAAAAGTTGATTAGTCAGATATATTTTCATTCTTTTTCATCTCAACTCAATATTTTGTAAGAGAATGTGTGGTTAAAAATGGGTTTTGAAAAAAAATGTATAATTTAAAGAATGGAGTCAAACAAAGGCTATTAATTCAGAATTTTTAGTTAATCTTAGAGAAAAGTAAAAGTTGGATTACTTACTATTTTTATATTTTAAAGTAAAAAAAGTTGATTATTCAGATATATTTTCATTCTCAAATCACTATCTTGAATTGTATAAATCTAGTGTTTCTAGTGAGGACATATTCAGAATTAGCATTTTCCTAGCAACTCTATCTGAATATATTTGTCACCCATGTTTTTAAGACGAGAAATCTATTTTTACTTACTATTAATTTTTGACATATTGATTAAGAATTTTTAGTTAAGCATTGAGAAAAGTAAAAGTTCAATTACTTAATATTTTTAATACTCTGAAGTAAAAAAAGTTGATTATTCAGATATATTTTCATTCCTTTTCATCTCAACTCAATATTTCATAGAAATACATTTCGACTGCTTAATAAATTTGGACAAGTGCCTTATTGTCACGTCTATTAGAATTTTTTTTTTCATGTGGGAAAATTTGTTTCCTCATATTTCACGTGATTTTTATGAAAATACATTATTTTCTTATCCCACATTATTTCCATCATTATGCTATGCCATGTATCTATAAATAGTGATATTCTCTTCATATTTTGTTTAAGCAAGAATTGTAGAGCTCTTTTATTTCTCTTCATATTGTCGATTAATAAAATGTCGTGCTTCTGCGATTAACTCTCTTGTTAATTTCTTTACTTTTAAATCTTGTTTCTTGTTGCGATCTTCATTACATCATATCGAGTCATTTATTTCATTCACTATAATTCTTTCGATCCAACAATTTGCACATAATACCTTTTTCCTTTCAACTAATCATTAATTTTTATAGTTTTCTTGTTACGTACTCTTAAATGGAGTCGATCAGACTCCAGTAATTCCTTTTCTTTGTCCTTTTATGCTTCCAACATTTTCCAGGATAGGCAGTGTGAGCAACTGACCTTAAAATAATTATTAATTTTACCTTGGAAAGGAAAAAAAGTTGAGATTGTATTTTGAATGTAATCTTTGAATCCTGACAAATTTCCTAATCTCGGATTAGAAAATAAAAGAAAGTAGGCGGCTGTACTGTATTATTTTAATAAAATACAATAATTTTATGAATTTTGTATATATAGTTTAAAATGACTTAGAAAATTAGTTCAATAATTATCTTATTGTTAAAATGTCTAAATTAAGTCCTTGTTTCGCCTCTATTTTTACAAATTAAAATGAGCGAAATAGTATTTTTTGTTGAAGAACGAATGGTTAAAAAAGAAGAAAAATTTTTGATTTACATGTTTTATGAAAGATTGTGTGATTAAAAATAGGAGAGAGAAAAATGAAATTTAATTCAATGGGGCAAAATGAGGGCTAAATAAATTTAGCTGAATGTAATCTAGAAAATCATATTATTTTGAGCTTTTAGCTATTATAACTGTTGAAAACTTCATTATGGATAACAAAATGCGTTTGATGGAAATTTTGCTCCACCATGACAATTGACATCAAACATGCATATATAAATTTTTTCAGGCTAAGGCCTGTGGAATACAAATCGATTTATATGTCTTCAAAATTACTTTCTCTTGTTGCCCTTTTTAACCTTTAAATGGACTAGAATTTCTGAGGCCTAAACAATGTGACGAAACGTCATTATTTCGATATAGTTGAAGTTTAATTTTTAATAAGATGACACACCACACAAAAGACCGTAAATTTGATTAAGGTTTCGCATGGATGAGTTGAAGCATCCCAAATATTCGGAAATATAATCTGGCGAAGTTGACCTGTCATCAAGGTAGAGTATATCTAAATGTGTTTGAACTTTGAATTTAGAACATAAAGGTAGAAAACATGGTTTAAATATATTGGGGGCGTCGGGCCTTTTTAAAAACAATATTTTTCTAAATACTTATATTTACGGCAAAAAATGAAGATCAACTATCTTATTTGTGTTGGGATGTTTTCATTTCGATCCCTTTTCAATAAAATTATTCATTTGTAAAAAGAAAATATAAATAAAGGTACAAGTTCTGTAAATTCCGTGTCAAAATTCAGTGCTGTAGCCACCTAAGTGCCCGACACAAGCCCGCTCTTGCGGAAATTACATCTAAATTATCATTTGTATTTTTGAAATATATTTTTATTTATTTTTTCTAATTAGGTCTGCACGGTTTAAGTATCAAGCATTAATATCGCACATAGTTCAAGTCATACCAACTAGTTTAGTATCAGTGGACCATTTTGCTCATTTCCACCAATAGGTGTTTATCACGTCATCATTTGGAAGTCTCAAACATTGTTCATATTCGGATATTGTATTCTCAATATTGCATCTTCGCAATCCTTCATGCATATGAAGTATCTGAATTTATTTATTTTCAATCTTTACCTTCTGTGTATGGCAACAAAAGTTAAGTAATTCTTCAAACTATTTGCTGGACATTATCTACCACGTATTTAATCGCATGGAACTTTTCTAACAATCTTTCATTCAATTGAAGTACCATTTCATAACGACCTGCCCCAAGCAACAGTCTATCAGTGTCCTGTTTCAAACCTAGAAAGATCTACACTCTATTATGGCCCAATTCTTCCACCGCATCAACGGCTACCTTTCCATGTGGCACAACCGCGTAAAGAGCGATCCACTGAATTTTCAGCTGTCGATCCAACCTATGATTAACAACCTTTCTTGACTACAATTGAGGACTTATCTTGTGCATTCTACTGTCTAAATTTGAATCAAGCTCTAATACCATTTGTTGGGAATTGAAACTCTAATACCACCTAGGTTACCAATATAACACTTTCTTACTGTCACGGTTGAGAGGCTAACTTGTCGTTCATTATTCTTCCCCGTCCAAAGTGGGGCTAATATGGTTCATTGAATCGCGTTTGGTATTTGCCAGTACTTCTTAATTAGTTTGTTGATTACATTTAATTTCAGCCGTTGACATGATAGCAATGTCCAGAGAAGGGAGCATCCACAAGAAGTTGCTTCAGTAGACCCTGTCATTTTTCCTTTCGAAAGGGACTTTTAGTTTGATTATCAATTAATGGTGGTTAAAAATCTTTTTCTGGCATTATTTTACTATGAATTGCAGAATTTGGTAAATAACTTTTTAAGATTTGGCATCTCTTATACGAATTAATCTATTAAATATTGGCTTCAACAGTATACACATGATTTACTTTCAGAGATTTTATATGATATCACTTAGAATATGCGATGCATGTTTCAAAAATCCAAGATATGTTCCTCAATGAGAGCTATTCCCATATTTTTCCCCCGATTCTTTGTAGAGTTTATTCATTTGCTGTGTCCATAGAAGTATTATACCATCTTTGTCCGATATCAGGTCCATACCAAGAAGCACAACCTCTCTTAAATGTGATTTATGATTTAATGATGCGGAGAACCTTTCATTGTTAACACAAAATTAACAAGCTTTAGAACAAATCTTACAAAGATGGAAAATCTTCATGTTCTCAAAAAGTAAAACAAAATTACTAGGTAAGTTCTTCTTAACAACTCTTTAAGATTTTGAATTTGCCTTGTTAAATTCATTTTCTCTATACAGAAGAATTTCTTATTATTTCATCTCTAAATTTCAAACTTTTTGGCTCAATGTTTGTGAGCTTGACTCGTTCGTACCTCTATATGTCAACCCAATGATTTTAAATGTTTCCTTCCAACTTAAAATATCGTAGTTC
>NW_019244271.1:0-3784 GCF_002742605.1 Olea europaea var. sylvestris | reverse complement strand
ACCCTAGAAATGCATTGCTAGATCCTTGCCGTGAAGCATGGCCCTAGCCATTTCTTGAAGCACTATTTTCTTCCTCTCAACAACTCCATTTTGTTGTAGAGTGATTGATGAGGAGAACTTATGCTTAATCTCCTCCTCTAAACAGAAGTTTTCTAGATTGAAGTTTTCAAATTCTTTCCCATGATCACTTCGAACCCTAGAAATGGAAAGATTTTGTTCAATTTTGAGTCTTTTACATAAGGACTTAACCAGATCACCCGTCTCAGATTTTTCTCTTAACGGTTCAATCCAGGTGTATCTAGAAAAGTCATCCACCACAACCAGAATATACCGTTTGCCTCCTAGGATCTCCACTCTTGATGGTCCCATTAAATCCATATGGAGAAGCTCTAAGGGTCCATTTGTCAAGATTTTCGAGGTTCGCTTATGATTTATCTTGAGTTGCTTTCCTTGTTGACACGGCTTGCACACAATATTTTCACTTTGATCAATCTTAGTTAAACCATTGACAATATTCTTTTTGACCAATTTAGACAGACTTCTGTAATTAACATGATCGGGCCTTTGTTGATACCAAAGTTTCGACATATCAATTTTAGCACTAATGCACACATAGTTCGAGTTTGCGAGAACTTCATAACAGTTATCAGATGTTCTAACACCTTCAAGAACAACACCACCTGAAGGGTCATAAATAGTGCATCTCTTTTGGACAAAACTCACTTCATAGTCAGCATCACAGATTTGACTAATGCTCAACAAGTTGGACTTATGACCCTCCACATAAAGCACATTAGATATTTTAGGAAGTCCAGAAATGGTGATGGAGCTTTTACCTCGGATGGGTGCAGCATTTTCGTCTACAAAGGTAACTACACCACCGTTGCAGTCATCAAAGGTAGAGAATAAGGCTTTGTTACCACACATGTGTCTAGAAGAAGCACTATCAAGATACCACATGCATGTATTTTGAGCCTTATATGCTACATGAGCAACAAAACATTTTAGATTCTTACCATACTCGCCCACATCAGATTTCTTTACCCAAACTTTTCTAGAGGTCGAGGTGATCGTAGTCAACCTTGTTACCATCTCAGTTAAGTGACTAACTTGATTTGAAAGGAAGTTTACTTGACTAGGGATATCCTGACTTCTATTCCTATTTGCTAGCTTTCGACAACTAGGTCTCGTGTGACCTAAAGCACCATAGTGATGACAAGTGGGTATGAACCTAGGTTTAGATGCACGTGAGTGTTGATCCTGAAATTTAAGTGTATAAATCTTATGGGCGCTAGTGGCCTTCAGCCCAGTGAAATTCTTGTCTTTGGATTTTGGATTGGTTGAAACATTAGATCTGTTGGAAGCGAGGACAAATGTGGTCTTGGACAAACTAGACACATTGCCATCACTCTTCACAAATCTTAGACCTTGCCTATTTCCATCTGGTTTGTTCATTCCTAACAGATCATCTAGTTTCTTAGTTTTACTCACAAATGACTACAGTTGAGTGCTAGATTTCTCTAACCCACAAGTCAATGTCTTAACCCTGTCCTCTAATTTCTCATTGACACATTTCAACTCACTGAGATTCTTAGATGAGACTTGAAGATCATTAGTGATTTTCTCCTTCTCTCTCTCAAGCTCGTCTATTACCTTTTTGATATTGAGACTTTCCTTAAACAGAAGTTGATAAGCCTCATGTATATCCGTCTCATCCTCAGAATCATCACCGGACTTGTTACTCTCTATCTCCTCCTCAACCTTCTTACTCTCCTTATCCGACTCGCTCTTGACAGTAGATACAAAAGCCATATAACCCTTTTCCTCTTCACTGCTTGAGGAATCACTTTGTTCACTTGAGTTAGAATCATCATCAGTCAAGGACACAGCTAATGCCTTGCTCCTTCCTTTCTTTAGATTTTTCTTAAAGTTAGGACATTCATTCCTATAGTGTCCAAATCTCTGACACTCATGACACCTAACCATTTGAGATTTCTTACAAGGGTTCCTAGCAGTTGATTTATCATTCTTCTCTCTTTATAATTTACTAGGGGCTCCTCTCTTTTCTCTTGGTGCTATTTCTTACCCTTTAAGGCTTTCTGAAATTTCTTCACAAAGTAGGCAATCTCCTCATCTCTAAGAGTTTCCACCTTAGATGACTTAGACTCCTCTTCCCTAACAGTGTTCAAGGCTATGGACTTGTTTTTCCTCAGTTGTGAAATGGTGAGTTCATAGGTTTGAAGGGATCATACGAGTTCTTCTATCTTTACTGTGTCCCGGTCCTTGCTTTCTTCAATAGCTGTAACTTTAGGTCTAAATCTCTCGAGCAAGGACCTAAGAACCTTTCTCACAATTATGGACTTGGGAATCCTCTCACCTAGGTTGAAACTAGAGTTAACAATGTCATTCTATTTGGCATAGAACTCATCAAAAGACTCATCATCCTTCATTCTGATTTTTTCAAACCTTGAGGCCAACATTTGCAACTTAGAATTTTTCACAGTTTTAGTTCCCTCATGCATTTTCTCTAGAATGTCCTATACCTCTTTAGCAGTTTTGCACATTGACACTCTCCTAAAATCTTCAGGAGATACACATAAATAATGCATTGAGACCTTTACTATTCTAGTTGCATTCAGCCAAGTCATCCTTAGTCCAAAGGGAAATGTCAGTTGGGGTTACAACACTCGACACAGTTGTGGAAGGAGGTCTCCAACCATTTTGTACACTCACCCAGACACGTTCATCTAGGGACTTTAGAAAAGCACGCATTCTAACGTTTTAATAGGCATAATTGCTTCCGTCAAAATATGAAGGCACAGACAGTGATTGACTCATTTAGACAACTATGGGTCAGGACTCGAGATTTGGCTTTGATACAACTTGAAATATCATAGTTCGACCCAATCAACACCCAGAGGAGGGTGAATAGGTGTTTATGTGGAATTTTCTTTTTCAATCAATTAATAATTGCAACACGTCACAAATATTAATTTTTCCAGATCAGTTCACATGCTTTACTATCCTATATTTGAATACTGGTAATAAATTAATTGTAGAAAAGTAAATAACGCAATTGTTTGATGACGAAGAAACCCCAATGTGGGTAAAACTCCGGGCCCAAGCCAGTAGGAATCCACTATAAACGAAAATGCAACTTACAATCTGCTAGAATCAACCCACACTGGTTTTTCTGACCTCCTGACTGTAATTTCCTCAAAGCCTTCCTGGAATGCATGATCCTACACCAACTCCTGACTCCTAGCCCTCCTGGATTGCGTGCTACACCAATTCCCGGCTCTTGATTTCGTCTATCTCCTGTGGATTAAAGAGAACCGCCTGTTCTCTAAGGATCGGGACTCCAATCTCCTTCCTCGATCTCCAAGAATCAACAAAGGCTCTGGAAGGTTGTGTTGTGGTGTTTGATGAATGTTGATTTGATGTTTTTGGGTGATTACGCGAATCAAATATGGGATTGAATGAGAGAATCAAAGTGTGGAGAGTTTTCTTCAATTTCAATCCTTGAGTGAACCTCTGAAAATCGGCGCAATTTTATTTATATGAAGTTTATTTGGACATTTGGGTCGGGTTAAAATGTCGAAAAAAGAAAAATAGGGTTTTATGGATAACACTGTCGCTTGAACGAAAAGCGAGCAACGACCTTTCTATTTTTGTCGCTCGGGCGACCACTTGGCGAGCAACTAGCGAAACTTCAATGACACATCTTGCCCTACTTCATAGCTCGAACGCTAGCATACTTTGACAAAATTGCAACTTAGTCCCT
>NW_019244270.1:0-1558 GCF_002742605.1 Olea europaea var. sylvestris | reverse complement strand
GAATTTTTTTTCTTTTAGAATTGGATTATTGTTTAATTAAAAAAAACCTTTAATTAAATTCTAAAATTTAATCTTTATACTTTTTACTAAAAATATATTGAACTAACTTTACGGTTAAGGTACAATGGTCTGAGTGACGTTTCCGTCCATGCGGGTCGGAGCGTTACATAACTAAACAACAATTAAAACATGTTTTTAATAAGTACACAACAACAAAATTACAATAATAATCTTAATACAATATAAATTCTAAAAATGAAATATTACAATAGTGTTGTGTACCTTGCAAGACTCCCAAAACAATATTACCCCTCATTCCCATCTCTTTCTTCCCACATTCTTCCCGACCAACTTCCCCCAACCAGTGGCTCAATAGTGCGTTCAATAGTTGAATGCAAAGTCATTTTCTTTTATTGTGTATGCATAAGAGATTGACTTCAACCTCCAAATTTGTTGATGACCTTCAATATCGCTGGGATTATTCATATCTGGAGTCTATTCTTTGGCATTTGATGATATGTTGGGCTTTTCATTTGAATTATGACTTTGAATAATGCTTAAAAATAAAATCATCAAGTTTTGTCATATGTAACTAATGTCAGAATTTTGTGATTTTGGCTAAGGGCTTGTTTGGTAGGGATTTTGAGAATTTATTTTGATTGTTTGAGAGAAAGTGGGTTCTACGTGTGAGAGAAATTGTAAAAAATGACGGTTTGAATAGTGAAATAACGGTCAAAAAATTAATTTTTTTGGAGTGAAAAATCAAGACCAAACACCCCCTAAATCGTTAACTTCATACTGTTACTAGTTAATTGGGCAATTTTGGTTGTGGATTTTCGTGTAATTTTATTTATTTATTTATTATCTGGATTTTGCTTATAATCGTGTTTAGTAAGTGGAATTGGAATTGGTGACTTCAATTATCTATTCAGTGGAGTTGATTGGGGTATAAAAAATTGGGATTCGCATTATACTTGAAATTGATTATTGGATCGTATTCAAGAGTGGTTTTTTGCCCGGTAAATGGTGATGATAACTCCAAGTCATTGAAGATTATATGTTTTGCAAATTTTTGATATATTAGTGTTCTCATTACTTGATCTTGGGAAGGCGATTCATGGATAAATGGTGATTGTGGTGCCTTTATAAAAATGTTTTATTTTAAAATTTTATATAAAACTGCGGGTAATTAAGTAATTCTACTTATCGTCATATAAGTAAACAAAAAATTAATTAAAATTGTGGTGTAACAAGTAAATTTTGTGATGGTAATATAATTATCCTTTTTAATTATATTAATGGTGTTTTCCTTAAGAGGAAATTGCATTACATGTCCAATTTTGGCTTTACATTTTCCAAAATGTCACTTTTTTAAAGTCTTTGCAAGATGGTCATTTTTGGATTTTTTGCCCCTCTAGATAATTTAAGTATCCTACATGTCCTTCATTAAATAAGATTTGACTATATGAAAAATTGTACAAAAAAATGAAATAATGTCATATCCAAATAAGTGAACTCTAAAATTTAACAAAAAAGAGGGAAAAGAAGAAGAAGAAGA
>NW_019244269.1:0-1558 GCF_002742605.1 Olea europaea var. sylvestris | reverse complement strand
TTTCGGCAAATTGCTAGTCCAATTCGATTGGAATCGAGCCGATGAAAAGTGGTTTTTGATTTCATGATAACTTCGAGTTTGATCATTTTCGACGAATTGCCAGTCTAATTCGATTGGAAACGAGGCAATGAAAAGTGATTTTTGATTTCATGATAACTTCGTGTTTGTTCGTTTTCGGCTAGTTGCTAGTCCAATTCGATTGGAATTGAGCGAATGAAAAGTGGTTTTTGATTTCATGATAACATAGGTTTTGATCATTTTTGGCGAATTGCAACTCTAATTCGATAGGAATCAAGCCAATAAAAAGTGGCTTTCGTTTTCATGATAACTTTGGGTTTGATTGTTTTCGAAAAATTGATATTCTAATTCGGTCGGAATCGAGCCAATGAAAAGTGGTTTTCGATTTCATGATAACTTCGGGTTTAATCAATTTCGGCAAATTGGTAGTCCAATTTTATTGGAGTCGAGCCAGAGAAAAATGGTTTTTGATTTCATGATAACTTCGGGTTTGTTCATTTTCAACTAATTGCTAGTCTAATTCGATTGGAATCAAGCCAATGGAAAGTGATTTTTTATTTCATGATAATTTCGGGCTTGATCATTTTCGGCGAATTGCTACTCTAATTCGATTGGAATCAAGCCAATAAAAAGTGTCTTACAATTTCATGATAACTTCGGGTTTGATCGTTTTCGAAAAATTGCTAGTCTAATTTAGTTGGAATCGAGCAAATAAAAAGTGGCTTTCGATTTCATGATAGCTTCGGGTTTGATCGTTTTTAAAAAATTGCTTGTCTAATTCGGTTGGAATCGAGACAATGAAAAGTAGTTTTCGATTTCATGATAACTTCGGGTCTGATCAATTTAGGCAAATTGCTAGTCCAATTCGATTGGAATCGAGCCAATGAAAAGTAGTTTTTCATTTCATGATAACTTCAAGTTTGAGCATTTTCGGCGAATTGCCAGTCTAATTCGATTGGAATCGAGCCAATGAAAAGTGAATTTTGATTTCATGATAACTTCGGGTTTATTCATTTTCAACTAATTGCTAGTCTAATTTGGTTGGAATCGAGCCAATGAAAAGTGGTTTTCGATTTCATAATAACTTCGGGTTTGATCAATTTCGACAAATTGGTAGTCGAATTTTGTTGGAATCGAGCCAATGAAAAGTGTTTTTTGATTTCATAATAACTTCGGGTTTGACCATTTTCGGGGAATTGCTAGTTTAATTCGATTGGAATCGAGCAAATAAAAAGTGGGTTTCGATTTCATGATAACTTCGGGTTTGATCGTTTTCGATAATTCGGTTGTAATCGAGCCAATGAAAAGTGACTTTTGATTTCATGATAACTTCGGGTTTGTTCGTTTCGGATAATTGCTAGTCTAATTCGATTGGAATCGATCCAATGAAAAGTGGTTTTTGATTTCGTGATAACTTCGGGTTTGATCATTTTCGGTGAATTGCTACTCTAATTCGATTGGAATCAAGCCAATAAAAAGTCGCTTTTGATTTCATGATAACCTCGGGTTTGATCATTTTCGAAAAATTGCTAGTCTAATT
>NW_019244268.1:0-1558 GCF_002742605.1 Olea europaea var. sylvestris | reverse complement strand
GGGCAATTTCGTCATTTTTCTCGACAGTGTCGGAATGGGCTCGAATTTGATAGGTTGATCGGAAACAAAAATCGCGCCAGGGGCAATTTCGTCATTTTTCGGGACTGTGTCGGAATTAAGTAAAATTTGGCAGTATGATCTGAAATAAAAATCGCGCCGAGGTCAATTTCGTCATTTTTCTCGACCGTGTCGGAATGGGCTCAAATTTGACAGGTTGAACGGAAACAAAAATCGCGCCGGGGGCAATTTCGTCATTTTTCTCGACTGTGTCGGAATTGGCTGAAATATGGCAGTTTGATCTGAAATAAAAATCGCGCCAGGGGTAATTTCGTCATTTTTCTCGACTGTGTCGGAATGGGCTCAAATTTGACAGGTTGATCGGAAACAAAAATCGCGCCGGAGCAATTTCGTCATTTTTCGCGACTGTGTCGGAATTGGCTAAAATTTGACTGGTTGATCGGAAACAAAAATCGCGCCGGGGGCAATTTCGTCATTTTTCTCGACTGTGTCGGAATTGGCTGAAATATGGCAGTTTGATCTGAAATAAAAATCGCGCCAGGGGTAATTTCGTCATTTTTCTCGACTGTGTCGGAATGGGCTCAAATTTGACAGGTTGATCGGAAACAAAAATCGCGCCGGAGCAATTTCGTCATTTTTCGCGACTGTGTCGGAATTGGCTAAAATTTGACTGGTTGATCGGAGACAAAAATCACGACGGGGGCAATTTCGTCCTTTTTCTCTACTGTGTTGGAATTGGCTGAAATTTGGCAATTTGATTTGAAATAAAAATCGTGCCAGGGGCAATTTCGTCATTTTTCTCGACAGTGTCGGAATGGGCTCGAATTTGACAGGTTGATCGGAAACTAAAATCGCGCCAGGGGCGATTTCGTCATTTTTCGCGACAGTGTCGGAATGGGCTCGAATTTGACAGGTTGATCGGAAACTAAAATCGCGCCAGGGGCGATTTCGTCATTTTTCGCGACAGTGTCGGAATGGGCTCGAATTTGACAGGTTGATCGGAAACTAAAATCGCGCCAGGGGCGATTTCGTCATTTTTCGCGACAGTGTCGGAATGGGCTCGAATTTGACAGGTTGATCGGAAACTAAAATCGCGCCAGGGGCGATTTCGTCATTTTTCGCGACAGTGTCGGAATGGGCTCGAATTTGACAGGTTGATCGGAAACTAAAATCGCGCCAGGGGCGATTTCGTCATTTTTCGCGACAGTGTCGGAATGGGCTCGAATTTGACAGGTTGATCGGAAACTAAAATCGCGCCAGGGGCGATTTCGTCATTTTTCGCGACAGTGTCGGAATGGGCTCGAATTTGACAGGTTGATCGGAAACTAAAATCGCGCCAGGGGCGATTTCGTCATTTTTCGCGACAGTGTCGGAATGGGCTCGAATTTGACAGGTTGATCGGAAACAAAAATCGCGCCAGGGGCAATTTCGTCATTTTTCGGGACTGTGTTGGAATATAGTAAAATTTGGCAGTATGATCTGAAATAAAAATCGCGCCGAGGTCAATTTCGTCATTTTTCTCGACCGTGTCGGAATGGGC
>NW_019244267.1:0-1558 GCF_002742605.1 Olea europaea var. sylvestris | reverse complement strand
AACAGGGTAATGTCACGTGGAAAAGTGTAAACTAAAGTGTACACCATAATGTACATGTAGCACAGTTCTAATCGATTGAACTTCGCTATTTGTAAACTGATTTTTGACACGTTGTT
This sequence comes from Olea europaea var. sylvestris, assembly GCF_002742605.1. Classification (NCBI taxonomy): domain Eukaryota; kingdom Viridiplantae; phylum Streptophyta; class Magnoliopsida; order Lamiales; family Oleaceae; genus Olea; species Olea europaea. Next base: position 1,442 of record NW_019244267.1, on the reverse strand, counting down.
TGACACTTACATTGTTGCCAAGTGTCAATTGGATTGGAAAACTTTTTGAAATTTAAACTATCCAACAGGGTAATGTCACGTGGCAAAGGGTAAATTAAAGTCTGTACACCATAATGTACATGTAGCACGGTTCTTATCGGTTGAACTTTGCTATTTGTACACTGATTTTTGACACGTTGTTTGACACTTGCATTGTTGTCAAGTGTCAATCGGGTGGGAAAACTATTTGAAATTTAAACTGTCCTACAGGGTAATGTCACGAGACAATGTGTAAAGTAAAGCGTAACCCATAGTGTACATGTCGCAAGGTTCTTACCAATTGAACTTTGCTATTTGTACACTGATTTTTAATATGTTGTTTGACACTTGCGTTGTTGTCAAGTGTCAATTAGGTGGGAAAACTGTTTAAAATAAAAACTGCCCAACAGGGATATAACACGTGGCAAATTGCAAACTAAAGTGTACAACATAGTGTACATGAAGTAAGGTTCTTACCGATTGAATTTTGCTATTTGTAAACTGATTTTTGACACGTTGTTTGACACTTGAATTGTTGTCAAGTGTCAATTGGATTTAAAAACTGTTTGAAATTTAAACTATCTAATAGGCAATGTCACGTGGCAAAGTGTAAATTATAGTGCACTCCATAGTGTACATATAGCAAGGTTCTTACCGATTGAACTTTGCTATTTGTACACTGATATTGGACACGTTGTTTGACACTTGAATTATTTTCAAGCATCAATTGGATGGGAAAACTGTTTGAAATTTAAACTGTCCAACAGGGTAATATCACGTGGCAAAGTGTAAACTAAAGTGTACACTATAGTGTACACGTAGCAAGGTTCATATCGATTGAACTTTTCTACTTGTACACCAATTTTTGACACGTTGTTTGACACTTGCATTGTTGTCAAGTGTCAATTGGGTGGGAAAACTATTTGAAATTTAAACTGCCCAACAGGGTAATGTCACGTGGCAAAGTGTAAACTAAAGTGTACACTATAGTGTACATGTTGCATGGTCCTTACCGATTGAACTTTGTTATTTGTACCCTGATTTTTGACATGTTGTTTCACACTTGCATTGTTGTCAAGTTTCAATTGGACAGGAAAACTATTTGAAATTTAAATTGTTTAACAGGGTAATGTCACGTGGCAAAGTGTAAACTAAAGTGTGTACGCCAAAGCGTACATGTAGCAAGGTTCTTACCGATTGAACTTTGCTATTTGTAAACTGAATTTTGACATTTATTTGTCACTTGCGTTGTTGTCAAACATTGGATGAGAAAACTATTTGAAATTTATACTGCCCAACAGGGTAATGTCACGTGGCAAAGTGTAAAAAAAGTGTACAACGTAGTGTACATGTAGTACGGTCCTTACAGATTGAATTTTGCTATTTGTGCATTGATTTTACACATGTTGTTTGACACTTGCATT
>NW_019244266.1:0-1558 GCF_002742605.1 Olea europaea var. sylvestris | reverse complement strand
AAAAATCACGCCGGGGGCAATTTCGTCATTTTTCGCGACTGTGTCGGAATGGGCCAAAATTTGACAGGTTGATCGGAAACAAATATCGTGCCTGGGGCAATTTCGTCATTTTTCGCGACTGTGTCGGAATTGCCTAAAATTTGACAGGTTGATCGGAAACAAAAATCGTGTCGGGTGAATATCGTCATTTTTCGCAACTGTGTCGGAATTGGCTAAAATTTGACAGGTTGATCGGAAACAAAAATACGCCAGGGGCAATTTCGTTATTTTTCTGGACTGTGTCGAAATGGGCTAAAATTTAACCGGTTGATCGGAAACTAAAATACGCCAGGGGCAATTTCGTCATTTTTCGCGACGATGTAGGAATGGGCTAAAATTTGACTGGTTGATTGGAAACAACAACCGCGTCGGGGGCAATTTCGTAATTTTTCGCGACTGTGTTGGAATGGTCTAAAATTTAACTGGTTGATCGGAAACAAAAATCGCCCCGGGGTCAATTTCGTCATTTTTCGCGACTGTGTCGGAATGGGCTAAAATTTGACAGGTTGATCGGAAACAAAAATCGCGCCGGGGTCAATTTCGTTATTTTTCGTGATTGTGTCGGAATGGGCTCAAATTTGACTGATTGATCGGGAACAAAAATCGTACCGTGTGAATTTCGTCATTTTTCGCGACTATGTCGAAATTGGCTAAAATTTGACAGGTTGATTGGAAACAAAAACCGCGCCGGGGTCGATTACGTCATTTTTCGCGACTGTGTCGGAATGGGTTAAAATTTGAAAGGTTGATCGGAAACAAAAATCACGCCGGGGCAATTTCATCATTTTTCGCGACTTTGTCGGAATGGGCCAAAATTTGACAGGTTGATCGGAAACAAAAATCGCGCCTGGGGCAATTTCGTCATTTTTCGCGACTGTGTCGGAATTGCCTAAAATTTGACAGGTCGATCGGAAACAAAAATCGTGCCGGGTGAATATCGTCATTTTTCGCAACTGTGTCGGAATTGGCTAAAATTTGACTGGTTGATCGGAAACAAAAATCGCGTCGGGGGCAATTTCGTCATATTTCGCGACTGTGTCGAAATGGGCTAAAATTTGACAGGTTAATCGGAAAACAAAAATTGCGCCGGGGTTAATTTCGTCATTTTTCGCGACTGTGTCGGAAGGGGCTCAAATTTGACAGGTTGATCGGGAACAAAAATCGTGCCGGGTGAATTTCGTCATTTTTCGCGACTAAGTCGAAATTGGCTAACATTTGACAGGTTGATCGGAAACAAAAATCGCGCCGGGGTCAATTACGTCATTTTTCGCGACTGTGTCGGAATGGGCTCAAATTTGACAGGTTGATCGGGAACAAAAATCGTACCGTGTGAATTTCGTCATTTTTCGCGACTATGTCGAAATTGGCTAAAATTTGACATGTTGATTGGAAACAAAAACCACGCCGGGGTCAATTACGTCACTTTTCGCGACTGCGTCGGAATGGGTTAAAATTTGACAGGTTGATCGGAAACAAAAATCACGCCGGGGGCAATTTCGTCATTTTTCGCGACTGTGTC
>NW_019244265.1:0-1558 GCF_002742605.1 Olea europaea var. sylvestris | reverse complement strand
AGGGAAGATATCTGTGTGAGTACTGTTGTCTTGATTTACATCAAAGGCTGAGTGGTTCAAGACCTATGGTTCACCAATTATCCAAGTAAGTCCGATAGTATTTCACTAAGAGAGGTTCAAGGACAGAAGCCATCATCTCTGATGCAGTATTTTTTCGCACCCTCTCTACATTGCATCATATCATCGCTTTTGCATATGCGTACGCGAATTTTCATTTATGTGGGGGATTGTAGGAATTGGTTCAAATTATTAACCAAAAATTGGAAAATGAAAAGGTGTGTAAAAGTGAAAAATGAAAAGGTGTGATTACGTGTCAACTTCGATCAAATATTCGGACTTGATCCAATAGTCAAATTACAAAAGTAAATGGACCAATTTATTCTACTCGTCGAGTAGATCGTCGTGGTATATTTGGAATCTCGAAACCAATTCCGGATAAATGAGAAATTGTGGACCAAAATTGGAAGAAATGAAGTGTTGCAACTTTTCGAAAGGATGCATGTTTTTGCCAAGTGTTGCAACTTTTTTAAAATGATGCATGTTTTGGCCCACACTACTTCATTTGCACCCTTTCTAGATCTATAAATAGAACCCTATGGACATGATTTTGGGTACACCAATTGCATTGAATATTCATTCCCCTTTTGCAATTCTCTTCTTTTTAATTCTATAGCATTTCATACATTTTTTTTTGTAGAGGGGAAATTCTGTCAAGAGTTTGTTGGCTTCTTGTAGTTTGAAGTGCTACTACCACAAGTTGTGAATCCATTGTATCTTGGGAGATAAGTGCCATTCACTGTGAGCACCGTAGATGGGCAATTTGTCTTAAGGAAAGAGATAACGTCTCGTCTTGGATTATTCTCTATTTCTACTCCTTCTTAATCCTTGTTTTGCTTAATCTTTATACCGAAACTCTGTCCAAATTTCCATTCATATAAATTGTGTTTTGATTACGCTCTTGCAGGTTAAAACTAGTCAAACAAATATATCAAAAACCAACCCTTATATAGCCATTTTTATAAATCGTCTCCAACAATATGTATAACATGTATCATCTAGAGTGCGATATTAAACTCGAGAGGGAATGTATCTTTTTTTATTATAGGTGATTGTTCTACCGATAAGGAATTTGCATCATTATAAAGATTACAAAAGGCTAAATAGTACGTGGTTGATTCTCATGATTTTTTTTATCATACTTCATTGGGAAAAATCAATTTATGGCCTTTTTAACATCCATTTCTTTGTTTCTTTTGATCTTCAATATCATTAGGGATGACAATTTGAACCATCAAAATGAAAATCGCGGTTAACCGAACCAAATGGGGCGAAAAAACCCGAACCAATGGTGTAATGGGGCAGATATGATTTTTATTTTAATGAACCAATTCTTAGCGGTGCGGGTATGGTATTTACGCCATGAACCGAAACCGAACCGATTACCCGCTAAAAAAAAATAATTAAATTGATTATTCGGCTTTACACTACTTTTCTATCTAGCCCAAAACAAAATCCCCCCTTTCCCCAATTACATCTACATGACTCAGCCGGTCAACCC
>NW_019244264.1:0-1558 GCF_002742605.1 Olea europaea var. sylvestris | reverse complement strand
GTGGTAGTGGTTCTGTGATGATGTGGGTGTAGGTGGCAGTGGTGCTACTGTGATGGGTGGTAGTGGTTTTGTGATGTTGTGGGTGTAGCAGTGGCAGTGGTGCTACTGTGATGTTGTGGGTGTGGCGATGGTAGTTCTGGCGCGAGGCAGTTTTGGTAGCATTGTCGGTGATGACAGTGGTGAGATGGTGGTCACAAGTGTCGATGGTGGTCACAAATTATTTAGTTAATTGTGACCATTAAATTGGTTAATCTTTGACCAATAAATAATATGTGACCAGTAGAAAATATAAATTATAACCAAAAAATAATGTATGATCTAAAAAATTATTAATCTGTGACCGATAATTTGATAATTTGTGATTGTAAAATAAATTGTAACTTATAATATTTGATTTGTGACCGATGAACGAATTGTAACCTATAAAATTTTTGAATTCTGATCAAAAAATAATTTGTGATATAAAATTTCTGATTTGTGACCAAATTATATAAATTCGTGACTTAAATATATTTAATTAATAAAATAATTAATTAATTGATTAAATCATAAATAAATTTTAATAAAAATATGATTTTTAAAGTTTGAAACTTGTTTTCTTATTTTTGAAATGTGTAATACTTAAACTCTTACTTATAAAATTTTCCATATATATATAGCTGTGTAGATATCCCTCCATATACATAACCCACTTTGAAGTAGAATTCAAATTATTCCTAAATTTCCAAGCGACAACCATGTTGTCCAATTGAGTTCAATTAATTAAAGAATTTGACTCCAAATCCAAGTCCAATGGAGGCCCAATTAATAAATTATTTTTTTCTTCAAGTCCCCAACTTCCATCCAATGGAAAATTTAATCCCCGTGCTTTGAATTTTGCCGTCTTTCGCCAATTGTTGTTTCTTTCCTTCAACTCATTTTCATTTATAGAGTTTACCTACAAAACATAAAATACAACAATTTAGGATATAATTTGTCAAAAGAATTATCAATATTACTATTTTAGGGGCTTGAATAAGTGTATAAAATATACTTATCACATATTTGTGCCAACAAATTAGATAATTAGAACATCTTAACTTGTGTTTCAAAGTTGTCAACCATCCTGACATAAAGCAATAATTTTTTTATTTTTTCTTTTTCAATTGCGCTATAACAATTTTCAAATTTGTTTACTAAGAGATGATGTAAGGAGATTTGATTGTATCAAAATTTCATCAATCAAATAAAATAAAATAAAATAAAAAACTTTCCCACTATTTTTTTGACACTTCATCTATATGTAAAAAAATTATGGAAATTGTGATGTACAACAAGCATTTTTCTTTTTGTTTTCATGGTAACTTCAAATTGATCGTGTTATATGTGTATAATTGTTTACATGATTTACATACACATGATGTGGTGAAATAATATTGGATCGAAATTCCTTCAACAAATAAAATTTAAAAAAAAAAAAAAAAGAAGAGACTTCATCCACTCCCTTTTTGACACCCTATATATGTGTAAATCATTATGTAATTCTATCATGATCAAGTAGCATTATTCACTTCAAATA
>NW_019244263.1:0-1558 GCF_002742605.1 Olea europaea var. sylvestris | reverse complement strand
CTCCAAAAAAAAAAAAAAAAAAAAAAATTAGAGATCGCTGCTGTAATTTTTCCCTAAATTATTGTGCTTTAAAAGTTGTTCACAAATGATACTTTAGTTAGTCTCATCATTAAAATCGACACATAAGCTTATGTTCAGTAACAAATGGTATAACTTACGTTGAACCTCCCCAATCGTCATCTCTTCACTATGGCAAATGTGGTATGGACATAAATAATGTGATTTATTGAGCAAAAAACAGACTTCATACTTTGATTCAAACAAATTCCACAGACCATAAGACAATGAATTTAGATGGAGGGATAAATTATATAATAGCCCATGGTGTGTCCACACAAGCTATTCCATTTATGCACAGGTTTATACATTAATTTATAGATTGAAATTTATGTATTAAGCTATTAGGAACCAATTTTTAAAGTATAGGAACGAATAGAAATAAATTGAACGCACTCCAAAGTTAAGTGACCGTTTACTGCCTCAGTCCACGGAAGAAAAGAATATTCCAATTTCAATTGAGAAGTTTAGAGAAAGGAATGGATCACATTCACTTTCCGAAAGTTTTGTTATCGATAAAAGAAATGGGAAAACTAAGGAATATTAGTAGATATGGTCAAAGTAGAATCCTTGGGTGAATGTGGTTAAATTTGAACGGTTTGTACTATATTTTCAACTCAAATTATTTAATGCGGTATGAAATATTTTCAAATCAAATCGAACAATTTTAATTTTCGAATAAAACCAAACCAAATCATAATTTGCGGTTTGGTTCTATTTTAATATGCGGTTTACCTTTCGATATTATAGTAATGTATTTAACATAAATTAAGTATAAGTTTAAACGATAACTAATAATGTTAAATGTCAAATTACATTCATATTTATCATGAAACTTATGAATAAATTATTTTCAACGTTAATTGCTAAAGATGTTAATATAAAAAATACATCTTTATTTATTTTTATTTACATTTTCTTGTTTGACATTTATATTATTATATATCGGTTGTTAAAGGTAAAGTTACATTCTATTATTATAGTTTGGTTAAAACTCTATTCGTTTTGCTAGTAAGATGTTAAATAAGGATTAAATGGGATTTGTTTAGATGTACAAAGATCAATAAGGTTTCAACTTATTGGGAATTTTGACGGATTTCATCATTTAACTACTTTTGAATAAAGCAAAGGCTAACAGGTAGAGATTAGTAGATTAATAGACAAAGACAACTGACGATTCGTTCAATAGTGGCAAACAAGCGTCAAATGTTTAGGGAAATGAGAATTTATGTTAAGGTTTCTGAAATTTCAAACATGATTTGCTTATGTAGTTTTATTGAATTATGATTTTGATTGTTGAAAATATATGTTTATTTTTTCATTTCATATGATTTTAGAATAATTTTAGTTTAGTTTAGATATCAGTTGAGAACATGTGTTGTGAAACTGTTAAATTATAGGTCAATAATGATGAATTTAATTTACTTTTTATGATTATTTCAATAGGTTGACTGTAATTTGTGTTGTGAAATTGGTCTCTCTCTCTCCCTTTTTTTTTTTT
>NW_019244262.1:0-1558 GCF_002742605.1 Olea europaea var. sylvestris | reverse complement strand
TTTATTTTCGATCAAACGGCCAAATTTCAGCTAATTCCGACATATTCGAGAAAAATGACGAAATTACCCCCGCTGCTGTTTTTTGTTCCCGATTAACCTGACAAATTTGAGCCCATTCCGACACAGTCGAGAAAAATGATGAAATTGCCGCCGGTGCGATTTTTATTTCCGATCAATCTGCCAAATTTCAGCAAATTCAAACACAGTCGAGAAAAATGACGAAATTACCCCCGGCGCGATTTTTGTTTCCGATCAAACTGTCAAATTTGAGCCCATTCCGACACAGTCGAGAAAAATGACAAAATTGCCCCCGGCGCGATTTTTGTTTCCGATCAACCAGTCAAATTTTAGCCAATTCCGACACAGTCGCGAAAATACACCCGGCGCTGTTTTTGTTCTCGATAAACCTGTTACATTTGAGCCCATTTCGACACAGTCGAGAAAAATGACGAAATTGCCCCCGGCGCGATTTTTATTTCCGATCAAACTGAAAAAAATTAAGCCAATTCCGACACAGTCGAGAAAAATGACGAAATTACCTCTGGTGAGGTTTTTGTTTCCGATCAACCCGTCAAATTTAACCAATTTCGACACAGTCACGAAAAATGACGAAATTACACCCGGCACTATTTTTGTTCCCGATCAACCTGTCAAATTTGAGCCCATTCCGACACAGTCGAGAAAAATGACGAAATTGCCGCCGGTGCGATTTTTATTTCCGATCAAACTGTCAAATTTGAGCCCATTCCGACACAGTCGAGAAAAATGACGAAATTACACCCGGCGCTATTTTTGTTCCCGATCAACCTGTCAAATTTGAGCCAATTCCGACACAGTAGAGAAAAATGACGAAATTGCCGGCGGCGCGATTTTTATTTTCAATCAAACGGAAAAATTTCAGCCAATTCCGACACAGTCAAGAAAAATGACGAAATTGCCCCCGGCGCGATTTTTGTTCCCGATCAACCTATCAAATTTGAGCCCATTCCGACACAGTCGAGAAAAAAGACGAAATCGCCGTCGGTGCTATTTTTATTTCCGATCAAACTGCCAAATTTCAGCCAATTCCGACACAGTCGAGAAATATGATGACATTGCCCTCGGCGCGATTTTTGTTCCCGATAAACCTGTCAAATTTGATCCCATTCCGACACAGTCGAGAAAAATGACGAAATTGCCATCGGCGCAATTTTTATTTCCAATGAAACTGCCAAGTTTCAGCCAATTTCGACACAGTCAAGAAAAATGACGAAATTGCACCCGGCGCGATTTTTGTTCCCGATCAACCTATCAAATTTGAGCCCATTCCGACACAGTCGCGAAAAATGACGAAATTGCCAGCTGCGCGATTTTTGTTTCCGATCAACCTGTCAAATTTTAGCCCATTCTGATACAGTCGCGAAAAATAACGAAATTGCCCTTGGCGCGATTTTTGTTTCTGATCAACCTGTCAAATTTGAGCCCATTCCGACACAATCGAGAAAAATGATGAAATTGCCCCCAGCGCGATTTTTATTTCAGATCAAACTGCCAAATTTCAGCCAATTCCGACACAGTC
>NW_019244261.1:0-1558 GCF_002742605.1 Olea europaea var. sylvestris | reverse complement strand
CGCGAAAAATGACGAAATTGCCCCCGGAGCGTTATTTGTTTCTGATCAATCAGTCAAATTTGAGCCCATTCCGACACCGTTACAAAAAATGACGAAATTGCCCCCGGCGCGATTTCTTTTTCCGATCAATCTGTCAAATTTGAGCTCATTCCGACACCATCGCGAAACATGATGAAATTGCCCCCGGAGCGATTTTTGTTTCCGATTAATCTTTCAAATTTTAGCCGATTCCGACACCGTCGCGTAAAATGACGAAATTGCCCCGGGCGCGATTTTTGTTTCCGATCAATCAGTCAAATTTGAGCCCATTCCGACACCGTCGCGAAAAATGGCGAAATTGCCCCCGGAACGATTTTTGTTTCCCATCAATCAGTCAAATTAAACCGATTCCGACACCGTCGCGAAAAATGACGAAATTGCCCCGGGCGCGATTTTTGTTTCCGATCAATCAGTCAAATTTGAGCCCATTCCGACACCGTCGCGAAAAATGGCGAAATTGCCCCCGGAACGATTTTTGTTTCCCATCAATCAGTCAAATTAAACCGATTCCGACACCGTCGCGAAAAATGACGAAATTGCCCCGGGCGCGATTTTTGTTTCCGATCAATCAGTCAAATTTGAGCCCATTCCGACACCGTCGCGAAAAATGGCGAAATTGCCCCCGGAACGATTTTTGTTTCCCATCAATCAGTCAAATTAAACCGATTCCGACACCGTCGCGAAAAATGACGAAATTGCCCACGACGCGATTTTTGTTTCAGATCAATCTGTCAAATTTTTACCCATTCCCACAACGTCGCGAAAAATGACGAAATTGCCCCCGGGGCGATTTTTGTTTCCGATCAATCAGTCAAATTTGAGTCCATTCCGACACCGTCGCGAAAAATGACGAAATTGCCCCCGGCGCGATCTTTGTTTCCGATTAATCTGTCAAATTTTAGCCGATTCCAACACCGTCGCGAAAAATGACGAAATAGCCCCCAGCGCGATTTTTGTTTCCGATCAATCAGTCAAATTTGAGCCCATTCCAACACCGTCGTGAAAAATGACGAAATTGCCCCCGGAGCGATTTTTGTTTCCCATCAATCAGTCAAATTAAACCGATTCCGACACCGTCGCGAAAAATGACGAAATTGCCCCCGGCGCGATCTTTGTTTCCGATTAATCTGTCAAATTTTAGCCGATTCCAACACCGTCGCGAAAAATGACGAAATAGCCCCCAGCGCGATTTTTGTTTCCGATCAATCAGTCAAATTTGAGCCCATTCCAACACCGTCGTGAAAAATGACGAAATTGCCCCCGGAGCGATTTTTGTTTCCCATCAATCAGTCAAATTAAACCGATTCCGACACCGTCGCGAAAAATGACGAAATTGCCCCCGGCGAGATTTTTATTTCCGATTAATCTGTCAAATTTTAGTCGATTCTGACTCTGTCGCGAAAAATGACGAAATTGCCTCCGGGGCGATTTTTTTTTCCGATCAATCTGTCAAATTTTTGCCCATTCCAACACCGCCGAGAAAAATGACAAAATTGACCCCGGCGCGATTTTTGTTTCC
>NW_019244260.1:70027-86357 GCF_002742605.1 Olea europaea var. sylvestris | reverse complement strand
TAGCATCAAAATATACAAAGTTTGAGTTCAACTATAAAATATTCTGATCCATTAATGGTTTAAATCATTTAAAACAATTACTCTAGATTCATGGAGTCAAAAGAATATTGAGCTTAACTAAATATTCATTATTATCTAAGGATCGCGTATTTAATTCAAAAGTATAATTAATTGAGGGAAAAAGTAGACTCATCAAATTATAGATGGATATTCTAATGTAAATCGAATACTAAAATAATGAATTTTAATTGGTCCACCACTCACATAGTAAACGAAACTTATACTGGAAAGGTATTCGGTAAAATAATAGGTAAGCGATCTACGTGTTCACAGTTGAGGGAAGCTACAATTACCGAAAATTTATGTACAAAATGGGTACATAATACACACATGCAGGGTGGGTGGGTTATTTTTTACAATATTTTAATTCACATGAGGTCCACCCCCATCTGACTGTCTCTAACATTTCTGTAGAGAATTGTCCTATACAACCGACTTTCCTCTTCACAGTTATATCCAATTGCCTCTTGAATTCTTGCAGACACTATGGATGGTTGAACTCATTAAAGAATTACATAAAATCTGTCCAAATCTGCAATAACATATACATATAAAACATGTAAATTTAAGAGTAGTAAAATGTCACACCTTGCCCAATGATTGTGCTGAATAGTGAATGTGCATTGAATGGCCTCCAAGATCAGAACATGGGTGTCCATCTAATTCCTTTAGTGATGCATTTTATTTCCTCATGATAGGAGACACTAACACGAGTTCTACTCCCATATGTGCCAAACACGAACATGATAGTGTCAAATATAAGTCCAACTACGACAGCAAACATTTTAATCATTCAAGATTTTCTTAATCAATGAACCATTTTTATCAAATAATAAACAAATCCAGATACAACCAACAAAATGAAAACTATGATGCAACAACTTACCATTAGAAAGTCGCTCTTCCTTCCATCACCGCTATAAGAGTCCCCTTCATTCTCCTCATCCCATCCTCTATCCAGCTATGAAGCCACATGAACACACAAGACGTAAGATCTAATCGAGACTTCAATATAATATATAACTTAAAGGCTCTAGAAAGCGTATAATCAAAAATCAAATCATCGTACACAAGATCCGACCAATTTAATTAACACTAAGTTTTCAGAAAGCAACCATTTTCAATACGTTTTCGTCAAATTAGATCCAAAGACAGCACAATAGTAAATGACAAAACATCAAATTTATAACATTATTCAAATAGTATCCTTACCGGTAAACAAGTGAAATTATCAACCACAATAGAAATACAAAGAAGAAACATTTTTGCTTCAACTTATTTCCCAATTACTACTATAAACATAGTCAACTAGAGGCCACAGAATTAGGAAAATGAGTTTGAAACTAAAAGTTGATTAAACTTGAAATAAATATGGCATCACTAAAAGGAACTAAAGAAATCTGCATTGCAAATAAATAACATTTTATTAGCAACATTGACCATAAAAAATTCCAAGAAAAGGAGGGGAGGTAAAGATAGAAGATACATCAGTAATTAACATCCATATATACAAAAAGGCAAGACGTAAAAGAATAAAAAATCATTTATTGTTGAATTGGCAACCATAAATTTCTGAAATATTAAAACACTATCCTTTTTAGTCAAATAGAGGCCACAGAATTAGGAAAATGAGTTTGAAACTAAAAGTTGATTAAACATGGAATAAATATGGCATCACTAGAAGGAACTAAAGAAATTTGCGATGCAAATAAGTAACATTTTATTAGCAACATTGACCGTAAAAAATTCCCAGAAAGGGAGGGGAGGTAAAGATAGAAGATACATTAGTAATTAACATCCATAAATACAAAAAGGCAAGACGTAAAAGAATAAAAAATCATTTATTGTTGAATTGGCAACCATCAATTTTTGAAATATTAAAACACTATCCTGTTTAATTTTTTTTCAAACCTAAGTACAAAAAACACCACAAAGAGAATAAAGCATATGAAAATAGTCTAAGAAGAGTAGAAGAAAGGGGGAAAACTAACCAAAGGAGAATCATATTTGTAAATTTAAGTCTACCCTTCCTCAACAGATTCACTACTCTTCTTGCTGTGCTTCCTCACATAGTTCCTCACAAAAAAAATAAAAATAAATAATAAATAAATCCTTTGGGTCATCTATTTAGAATTCCATATAAAAATAAGGAAAAAATTTCATAAACGCACACATAGACAAGAAATCAGTTGAATGAGAATAAACTCTTTGGTGGAGATGTAAATGTGGCATTTTGGTTTCTTGATGCCATTCTTGTGGGCCTTGTGAGATTGGTTCTTCAATATCACCATTTTCTTCTCTGCATTGGAAGGATAAAAAAAGATATTTAAAAATTTGTAGCCTACAAATACAAATATCTATCTATCTATAGACATAGTTAGAGAGAGAATGAAACTCGACATGAAAATACGAAAGAGAGAAGAAGAAGAGGAAAAAAAGAAGAAGTGTGCTCAAAATAGGAGATTGTGCGGCAAAATGGATGTGTGGCTGGTTGCATGGGAGAATGAAGAAAGAGGAAAAATGGGTATTGAAAAGAGAATGGCCTCACCTCCCATGATTTTCGAAATAGAGTTTAAAATAAATATATTAGAGGTTGACAATAGCCTACATCCAACACATGTCTAAGCTTTCTTAGCCTCTTTTATATGTGTAGAAAAAAAAAGAATAACATCATTTTAGAAATAATACATGTGTAGTGTGGGAAATTATAATTCAAAAATCACCAATACATAAAAAACAAGAGAACAATTTAGATGGTCAATGATGAAGGTAGGAGATTTGATCAAAGCATACCATGACAAACTAACTAACATACAATGAAGCATAGCTTTGTAGGGCAGCTTTGACAGAATCCTAGATATGAGTTTTTTGGGCATATGCTTATTCATGGCTTTAAATATATATAATTTAAACGCTCATTCAATTATCAATATGGGCTTTTCAGAATTGGATTCTCATTAGAATAGTAATTTATTCATATACACACCAAAGAAGTAAAATGTATTGTGAACATGTTATCCACTGAGTTTAATTTTGGACTAATGGGATTAAAGTGTAGAGATCGGAATGATTATTTTAAATTGATGAGGAGCCAATTTAATATAATTAAAAGCTAATAACTACAAATTACAATTATTTAATATGGGATCATGGTCCCCAATTGTACGTGAGTTTTCAAAACTCTCTACATCCCCATCATCAGAGAAGATTTCAAGAAGAAGATCACGTAACAATTGAAAGATCATCATCCATTCAAGACACTTAGATCTATGGATCATGATACGCTTCATCATTTTTATTTTCTCATTGATTTTAACATGGAGATTTATGAAAATATGTAAAAGGATTGATGAATTTGGCTCCTTTCAATTTCCTAAAAGTGGTATCAGCTTCATAACTCCAAGAACGGGTATGATTTCAAAATATCGTATTTTGTGTGTGAAAGTAAGTTAGTAGAGCTTTTCGATGATATATGATTCATTACATTATTAAAATTTCAGACAACCAATGGTGTTTAGGCTATGCTCGATTTCTTGCCATTTCATTTGTGTCTTCATAACTCAAGTAATGAGTTTGATTTGAAAAAAAAAAAATCATAGTTTGTCTATTAAAGTAAATTTATAGATTTTTTTCCTACAATGTATGATTCGTCACATTACGACATCAAAATTGATGGTTTGTTCCCATTCTCGATTTTTTGCACCATTTTAATTGTTATAGCCTCGTCATAACTCAAAGAACGTCTATGATTTCAAAATAACATTTTTAACATGTGAAAGTAGATTGATAAAACTTTTCTTGCTTTGCATGAATCATTAAGTTTTAGCTTTGAAAAATCAATGATTTTGTAAGATATGTTAGATTTAATATGGAAGTAGGGGGATAGTGCTTTTTGAGGATGTATGATTTGTCATGTTAGGCTATACACGCTTTTCTAACCATTTTATTCATAATTGCTTCAAAGAATGGGGGTGTGATTTCAAAAATCGTCTTTTGCATGTGAAAGAAAGTTGATAGAGCTCTTCAACAATGTATAATTGATAAGGTTACGACAATTTCAAAAAATAGATAACTTTTAGGCTATGCTTGATTTTCTTGCCGTTTTATTCGTAATAGCTTCATAACTCAAAGAACGGGAGTTATTTCAAAGAACCTACAGGCCATTCTCATTTTTCGTACTATTTTTATGATGGGTGATTTCAAAACATCATTGGTAACCTATGAAAGTAAGTTGATAATGGTTTCCAATGATGTAATTTATGACAACTTCAAAGAAAAGGATGATTTTATGTTATGCACAATTTCAAACCTTTGTATTTTTTTAAAAAAAAAATGCATTTTGTTTATGAAAACAAGTTAATAGAGCTTTCTCATGTAATATGATTTCTCATGATACGACAACTTCAAAAAATTGATGGTTTTAGGTCTTTCTCGATTGTCAAATCATCTTATTCGTAACAACCTCATAGCTGAAAGAATGGGTGTGAGAACGAAATATCAAATAATATGAAAATAGGCTGATATTGCTTTTCCAGAATGTATGAATTATAACATTATGACAACGTCAAAAAATTGATGATTTTTAGGTCATACTCGCTTTTCTAACCATCTTATTCGTAATGCTTGATAACAAAAAGAATGGGGAGTTATTTCAAAAATCACAGTTTGCATGTGAAAGAAAGTCGATAGGCTCTCAAATGATGTATAATTGATAACAGTAAGATAATTTCAAAAATAAATGGTTTTTAGGCTATGCTCGATTTTTCTTGCCATTTTATTCGTAACAACTTCATAACACAAAGAATGGATTTTACTTAAAAATTGTATGTTGGATGTGAAAGCAAGTTGATGGAACTTTTCGGTGATGTGAGATTCCTCACGTAATGACAACTTTGAAAAATTGATGGTTTTTTGCCACTCTTGATTTTTGAGCCATTTTATTTGTAGCAACCTCATAACTCAAAGAACTAGTGTGATTTTAGAAAATCGTATACTGAGTGTGAATGTAAGATTCCTCATTCTCGATTTTCACTCCATTTTATTCGTAATAGCTTCATAATTCAAAGAATGTGTATGAATTCAAAAACTATTTTATTACATGATAGTAGATTGATAGAGCTTGTCAACTGTGTGTGAAACATCACGTTATGGCAACTTTGTAAAATTGATGATTTGTAGAATATGTTCGATTTTTGCACCGTTTCATTCGTACCAATTCCATAGCTTAAAGAATGAGTGTGATTTCAAAAACCCATATTTTGCACGTAAAGTAGGTTGATGGAGCTTTCAGTCGATATATGATCTATTACATTATGATGACTTCAAAAAATCGATAGTTTTTATGCTATGCTAAATTTCTTTGCTGTTTTATCCATAAAAGTTTCATAACTCAAAGAATGGACATGGTTTCAATAAACTTTATTTAGCTTGTGAATGTAATTGATAGAGTTTTTCTACTTTTATGATTCATCGCATTACAATAACTTCGAAAATTTGAGGGGTTTTAAGCCTTTTTCAGTTTTTCACACTGTTTTATTCATAACAACCTCATAACTTAAAGGGTGGATGATTTGAAAAAAAATCATTTGTAACATATGAAAGTAAGTTGATTGAGACATTTAATATAAACATTTGAAAATGAATGATGAATCCAACAGTAATGTCTTCTTTATGATCAAATGAAGAAGATGGATAAGAAGTTAGGGTTTGTGAATGGTAATATATATATTTTTTTTACCAAAATTCATATTTCCCAATATAATATCATACCTCCAATATTTATAAAATTATAAAATAAAAACAAATCATCACATCATAGAATTAATGACATTCAAATTAAGCATTAAATGCTCCTAAAAAGGTGTCACTAAGGATAATATGGACCTTTCAAACAAGAAAGTGACATTTTTAGCCATCTTTAGTGTAAATGAGATTTTTTTGTGCATTTTCAAATTTAGTAACATTTATGAAAATTTCCCTTTTAAAAAATTAAACTTATTTTTAAGCATTAACTCTTTAAATTAAAGAGTGTTTTGTATTTAAAAAATCTGTTGGAGATGTTTTAACTAACCAAAGTTTATGAACTACTACCTCACGAAATAGAAAATTTATTTCTCCGTATACAATGGATAAAATATTAACTTTTTCCTTAGTTTTTACATTAGTCCTAGTTTTACTTAATTGGCTATTTTTCTAAAATATGAATTATAACTTACTTTCTTCTCGAAGGGAGCTTTTTTAGTAGTATTAGTTGAGTGAACATGCATTGCATGCTGTTGGTATTGTTAAAAATAAGTGTTTGTGAATACAAGATAAATTCATTTGTAAACGTGAAAGATATTCATAAGTTGGTTGGAGTTGACTTGTCATCTCATCTTTTTATAATTTTGATTCTTTATACCAACATTTGGTATTCATTGTATTTAATTTCTCATTACAACTATTTATTTATTGAAGTTCCATACAATCATAAAATCATTAATGCAAGAATAAAAATAATTATCCATTAACCAGCATTCTTTTGGTCTCGAGGCATGCCAGACTTTATGAGAACTTCAAAATCAACTTTACTATGTGACGAGTCCTAATTAACCAGATTCAATGCCAACAAAAGCAACAAGGCAAAAGATTGATCACAAGATCAACCTACTACTCAGACTCACAACATGGACGACTGTTTTCATCTTTCATTATAGTGTCAAATAAAATGGGTATGAAAAAATATTATGATATGTAATTGTCAACTTAGTGAATCAATCAAAAGCAAATAGTTAAAGAATTGATAAGACTTGGAGACTTAAAAATACCATCTGAATGAAGGCAATAGAGGAGAAGGAAAATGATAATGATCAAATACTATATAAACAAGCTTCCCATGTATAAAATTAAAAAAATAATACAAGAAAAATGAAAAATTTTGCAAAGTTTATCTAGATATCACTTTTTTGGGAATTATATATTTAATAAAGATTGGAAAAAGTTCATATATTAGGTGTATTGTTTACTTTTACAATTCTGGTACAAAGTTTAAAAATTCAAAATTCAGGTTTCTGTATAATTAATTGAAATTTTTTATTAATTAAATATAATAAAGTCACATTTACATGATTAATGGCACAAATTCATAATTATTGGTCACGGATTTACTTATTGGTCACATGTCATCGAATTAATTGGTTACAGATTATTTCGAGGTCACAAATAATTTTTTTTTTTAGGTTACAGATTATTTCATTGGTCACAGATCAAAAATTTTGTAGGTCACAACTTACATCATTGGTCACAAATTCAAAAAACTATATAGGTCACAAGTCACATATTTTCAATTTTGATTGTCATAGATTACTTTTTAATGGCAAATGATCGAATTTTAATGTCACAGTCACAAATGGGACCATATAGTTGGTCATAGACATCCAACATCCGATCCCGACACCACCATCGTATCCACCACCACAACACCACCACCACCAACACCAACACTAGAAACCATCGCAGCCACTAGGACCATCACGACAGCTAGAAAACACCTCCAAACACACCCAACAATACACCACCTCCCAACCTCACTAACACCACTGCACCTACAGTACCACCAACTAGAAACACCACAACCTACAAACACTCCTATCCACCGCCACCACTTCCACGACCACCACCACAAGCAACATTACAACCACATCCCCCCAAAACCACCAACAATCAAATCCTACTACCAACATCACCACCACAACCATGCCAAGATCTGAAAATACAACCAACAAAACCCCAAAATCACTACCTACAGATCGAAAAGCCAAAGAGATAACACCCAAAATCACTACCTACTGACGTAGAAGAAGGTCGAGGTCATGAATTTGCTTCGATAACCAATCGGTGACCATATCGAGATTTGATTGTACGTCGCATCTGCTTTGAGTGACAGCAATCATCGCCACTGTAAAACAACGCTCACACATTCGAAGGACGTCGTCGCTATGATGCTATGGTCTCTAGCGACGACGGCTACTCGTGTGAAAGAGATGATATAGAGACGGGAGGGAGAGAGAGAATGAAGGATGGAATGAATTGAATTTCAATTTTAGGGTTAGGGTTATACCGAACATTTGATTAGAAAAGTTAGGCCCATGATTTATGCACAGTGAACTTGAAAGCCCTGGGACGGTGTAATTTCCTCATGAAGATTTACATGAGACCCAAGAAATATTAAAATCTAAAATATTAGATAATTTTAAAAATAATTTTAATCAATGATCCGTAGTTATCAACATAGATAAAACTATAAACATTAATCCAAATAACTTTGATCCTACCAAATATTGGACAAAGGATAGAATATCACCTTAAGTATTCCACTGTGTTCACGTTCCTTATCTGTAAGATGTAAGGGAGATAAGAAGATGAAAACAAAACAAAATATCCAATCAAATAATATGGAAGGCTGATTAAGTATTTCAGATTATGAATTAGAACTCACATCACAACGGAACTCGTATCCATAATGCTGAAGTCTTTTTTTGGCAAGATGTTGCCATGGCTGACTATCCACTGCTGCGAGTAATTCCTATAAGGAATTCACAATATATTAAGAGTAAATATGTGTGCACTTGAGAAGAACAGACTAGATATTACATCAAATGTTCTCCTTAACTTCCTTTTCTTTAATAGTGACAAAAGTCATGACTTATACACTAAGTAAACACTGGGAATGTTTAAATCTGAAGCTAATGTTGATACTGCAATAGTGTTATCAATCTTAACCTGAAAAGCAATACAGCTGATAAATAAGATGTACAAACAATGGGAATAACTACTAAAAGGCATAGGAAATCTTAAAAATCCGCAAAGTATAGCATCAAAATATACAAAGTTTGAGTTCAACTATAAAATATTCTGATCCATAAATGGTTTAAATCATTTAAAACAATTACTCCAGATTCATGGAGTCAAAAGAATATTGAGCTTAACTAATTATTCATTATTATCTAAGGATCGCGTATTTAATTCAAAAGTATAATTAGTTGAGGCAAAAAGTAGACTCATCAAATTATAGATGGATATTCTAATGTAAATCGAATACTGAAATAATGAATTTTAATTGGTCCACCACTCACATAGTAAACGAAACTTATACTGGAAAGGTATTCGGTAAAATAATAGGTAAGCGATCTACGTGTTCACAGTTGAGGGAAGCTACAATTACCGAAAATTTATGTACAAAATGGGTACATAATACACACATGCAGGGTGGGTGGGTTAATTTTTACAATATTTTAATTCACATGAGGTCCACCCCCATCTGACTGTCTCTAACATTTCTGTAGAGAATTGTCCTGTACAACCGACTTTCCTTTTCACAGTTATATCCAATTGCCTCTTGAATTCTTGCAGACACTAGGGATGGTTGAACTCATTAAAGAATTACATAAAATCTGTCCAACTCTGCAATAACATATACATATAAAACATGTAAATTTAAGAGTAGTAAAATGTCACACCTTGCCCAATGATTGTGCTGAATAGTGAATGTGCATTGAATGGCCTCCAATGATTGTGCTGAACAGTGAATGTGCAGTGAATGTCCATCTAATTCCTTTAGTGATGCATTTTATTTCCTCATGATAGGAGACAATAACACGAGTTCTACTCCCATATGTACCAAACACGAACATGATAGTGTCAAATATAAGTCCAACTACGACAGCAAACATTTTAATCATTCAAGATTTTCTTAATCAATGAGCCATTTTTATCAAATAATAAACAAATCCAGATACAACCAACAAAATGAAAACTATGATGCAACAACTTACCATTAGAAAGTCGCTCTTCCTTCCTTCACCGCTATAAGAGTCCCCTTTGTTCTCCTCATCCCATCCTCTATCCAGCTATGAAGCCACATGAACACACAAGACGTAAGATCTAATCGAAACTTCAATATAATATATAACTTAAAGGCTCTAGAAAGCGTATAATCAAAAATCAAATCATCGTACACAAGATCCGACCAATTTAATTAACACTAAGTTTTCAGAAAGCAACCATTTTCAATACCTTTTCGTCAAATTAGATCCAAAGACAGCACAATAGTAAATGACAAAACATCAAATTTATAACATTATTCAAATAGTATGTCCTTACCGGTAAACAAGTGAAATTATCAACCACAATAGAAATACAAAGAAGAAACATTTTTGCTTCAACTTATTTCCCAATTACTACTATAAACATAGTCAAATAGAGGCCACAGAATTAGGAAAATGAGTTTGAAACTAAAAGTTGATTAAACTTGAAATAAATATGGCATCACTAAAAGGACCTAAAGAAATCTGCGTTGCAAATAAATAACATTTTATTAGCAACATTGACCATAAAAAATTCCAAGAAAAGGAGGGGAGGTAAAGATAGAAGATACATCAGTAATTAACGTCCATATATACAAAAAGGCAAGACGTAAAAGAATAAAAAATCATTTATTGTTGAATTGGCAGCCATAGATTTCTGAAATATTAAAACACTATCCTGTTTAGTCAAATAGAGGCCAGAAAATTAGGAAAATGAGTTTGAAACTAAAAGTTGATTAAACTTGAAATAAATATGGCATCACTAAAAGGAACTAAAGAAATCTGCGATGCAAATAAGTAACATTTTATTAGCAACATTGACCGTAAAAAATTCCCAGAAAGGGAGGGGAGGTAAAGATAGAAGATACATCAGTAATTAACATCCATATATACAAAAAGGCAAGACGTAAAAGAATAAAAAATCATTTATTGTTGAATTGGCAACCATCAATTTTTGAAATATTAAAACACTATCCTGTTTAATTTTTTTTCAAACCTAAGTACAAAAAACACCACAAAGAGAATAAAGCATATGAAAATAGTCTAAGAAGAGTAGAAGAAAGGGGGAAAACTAACCAAAGGAGAATCATATTTGTAAATTTAAGTCTACCCTTCCTCACTACTCTTCTTGCTGTGCTTCCTCACATGGTTCGTCACAAAAAAAAAAAAAAAATAATAAATAAATCCTTTGGGTCATCTATTTAGAATTCCATATAAAAATAAGGAAAAAATTTCATAAACGCACACATAGACAAGAAATCAGTAGAATGGGAATAAACTCTTTGGTGGAGATGTGAATGTGGCATTTTGGTTTCTTGATGCCATTCTTGTGGGCCTTGTGAGATTGGTTCTTCAATATCACCATTTTCTTCTCTGCACTGTGAGCCTTGTGAGATTGGTTCTTCAATATCACCATTTACAAATTTGTAGCCTACAAATACAAATATCTCTCTATCTATAGACATAGTTAGAGAGA
Organism: Olea europaea var. sylvestris; assembly: GCF_002742605.1. Classification (NCBI taxonomy): domain Eukaryota; kingdom Viridiplantae; phylum Streptophyta; class Magnoliopsida; order Lamiales; family Oleaceae; genus Olea; species Olea europaea. Next base: position 74,978 of record NW_019244260.1, on the reverse strand, counting down.
GAATAAAACTTGACATGAAAATACCAAAGAGAGAAGAAGAAGAGGAAAAAAAAGAAGAAGTGTGCTCAAAATAGGAGATTGTGCGGCAAAATGGATGTGTGGCTGGTTGCATGGGAGAATGAAGAAAGAGGAAAAATGGGTATTGAAAAGAGAATGGCCTCACCTCCCACGATTTTTGAAATAGAGTTTAAAAATAAATAAATTAGAGGTTGACAATAGCCTACATCCAACACATGTCTAAGCTTTCTTAGCCTCTTTTATATGTGTAGAAAAAAAAAGAATAACATCATTTTAGAAATAATACATGTGTAGTGTGGGAAATTATAATTCAAAAATCACCAATACATAAAAAACAAGAGAACAATTTAGATGGTCAATGATGAAGGTAGGAGATTTGATCAAAGCATACCATGACAAACTAACTGACATACAATGAAGCATGGATTTGTAGGGCAGCTTTGACACAATCCTAGATATGAGTTTTTTGGGCATATGCTTATTCATGGCTTTAAATATATATAATTTAAACGCTCATTCAATTATCAATATGGGCTTTTCAGAATTGGATTCTCATTAGAATAGTAATTTATTCATATACACACCAAAGAAGTAAAATGTATTGTGAACATGTGATCCACTGAGTTTAATTTTGGACTAATGGGATTAAAGTGTAGAGACCAGAATGATTATTTTAAATTGATGAGGAGCCAATTTAATATAATTAAAAGCTAATAACTACAAATTACAATTATTTAATATGGGATCATGGTCCCCAATTGTACGTGAGTTTTCAAAACTCTCTACATCCCCATCAACAGAGAAGATTTCAAGAAGATCACGTAACAATTGAAAGATCATAATCCATTCAAGACACTTAGATCTATGGATCATGATACGCTTCAGCATTTTTATTTTCTCATTGATTTTAACATGGAGATTTATGAAAATATGTAAAAGGATTGATGAATTTGGCTCCTTTCAATTTCCTAAAAGTGGTATTAGCTTCATAACTCAAAGAACGGGTATGATTTCAAAATATCGTATTTTGTGTGCGAAAGTAAGTTAGTAGAGCTTTTCGATGATATATGATTCATTACATTATAAAAATTTCAGACAACCAATGGTGTTTAGGCTATGCTCGATTTCTTGCCATTTCATTTGTATCTTCATAACTCAAGTAATGAGTTTGATTTGAAAAAAAAAATCATATTTTGTCTGTTAAAGTAAATTTATAGATTTTTTTCCTACAATGTATGATTCGTCACATTACGACATCAAAATTGATAGTTTGTTCCCATTCTCGATTTTTTGCACCATTTTAATTGTTATAGCCTCATCATAACTCAAAGAACGTCTATGATTTCAAAATAACATTTTTAACATGTGAAAGTAGATTGATAAAACTTTTCTTGCTTTGCATGAATCATTAAGTTATGACAGCTTTGAAAAATCAATGATTTTGTAAGATATGTTAGATTTAATATGGAAGTAGGGGGATAGTGCTTTTTGAGGATGTATGATTTGTCATGTTAGGCTATACTCGCTTTTCTAACCATTTTATTCATAATTGCTTCAAAGAATGGGGGTGTGATTTCAAAAATCGTCTTTTGCATGTGAAAGAAAGTTGATAGAGCTCTTCAACGAAGTATAATTGATAAGGTTATGACAATTTCAAAAAATAGATAACTTTTAGGCTATGCTTGATTTTCTTTCTGTTTTATTCGTAATAGCTTCATAACTCAAAGAACGGGAGTTATTTCAAAGAACCTACAGGCCATTCTCATTTCTCGTACTATTTTTATGATGGGTGATTTCACCAGGATAGCAGCTCTAATGATTCGACCAACACTTAGAGATCGAATAAGAGTAGCAAAAGACGGTGACTCTTTCTTGCAAAAGATTAAGTCTGAAGTTGGTACTAGCAACCGAAAGGATTTTGAATTAGGCAGTGATAAAGCCTTACTCTTTAAGGGAAGGTTGTGTGTGCCGAAAGATGAGGGATTGAGGAAAGAAATTCTTGAAGAAGCACACTTAACTCCATATACTGCCCATCCAGGAGATACAAAAATGTATCGTGATCTAAGGAGTATGTTTTGGTGGAGGAATATGAAACGGTGCATAGGTCTTTTTGTCAAGAGGTGTATGACTTGTCACCAAGTAAAAGCTGAACATCAAAGGCATCTGGATTGTTGGAACCATTAACAATTCCACAATGGAAATGGGAGCATATAACTATGGATTTTGTTATGGGTTTTCCAAAATCAGCTAGGGGAAATGATGCTATGTGGGTTATAGTGGATCGGTTAACAAAGTCAGCTCATTTTCTACCTGTAAGAATGAATTTTAGTATGAATCAATACGCGCGATATACATCAAAGAAGTCATCCGTTTGCATGGTATCCCAGCATCAATTGTATCAGATAGAGATCCAAAATTCACCTCAAAATTTTGGAAAAGTTTGCAAGGAGCTATGGGAACCAAGTTAAACTTCAGTACAGCTTTTCATCCACAAACTGATGGACAATCGGAGAGGACTATACAGACTTTGGAGGATATGCTGCGTGCCTGCGTCCTTAATTTAGGAGGCAGTTGGGAAAGTTATGTACCATTGGTGGAGTTTGCCTATAATAATAGCTATCAAGCTACGATAAAGATGGCACCTTACGAAGCTCTCTATGGTAGAAGATGTAGAGCTCCTCTTTATTGGGATGAAGTAAGTGAACGAAGGGTTTTAGGGCCCGAAATAATTGAGGAAACTAGTCGAGCGGTTAATAAAATAAGAACTAGAATCAAGGCAGCCCAGGATCGACAAAAAAGTTACGCTGATAAAAGGAGGAAAGATTTGGCATTTAATGTTGGTGATAAAGTTTTCTTAAAAGTGGCACCGATGAAAGGAGTTCTTCCCTTTGGAAAGAAGGGAAAACTGCGACCAAAATTCATAGGTCTTTTTGAAATTTTGCAAAAAGTTGGAAATGCAGCCTATCGAATTGCTATACCACCAGAATTGTCAGCAATTCATGATGTGTTCCACGTGTCAATGCTTCGACAATATGTGCCAGATCAAAGTCATGTGGTTAGTTATCAACCATTGGATATCAAACAAAACATGACTTATGAAGAAAAACCAGTAGCAATATTGGATCGCAGAATCCAACAACTAAGAACAAAAGAAATTCCGTTAGTGAGAGTTCAATGGAGAAATCACAATATCGAAGAATCAACTTGGGAAAGAGAAGAGGAAATCAAGACCAAGTATCCAGAACTTTTCAACTAAATTCGAGGTAATTTCGAGGACGAAATTTATTTTTAAGGGAGGAGGGATGTAATACTCCGAAATTTTATGCACGTTTAATTTGCTCATTTAATTTTTAGGCTAGTAATTTAACTTTTCAAAAATTTAGTATACCCAAAATCAACAAACTTAGCTGCCTCCTGCTTTACATTGCATGTGTCAAACTTGTTACCTAAAATCATAACTCGTGTACCCAGTGTAAAATGCATGTGAAAAAGATAGTTAAAGATAGTCATAAATAGATGTAGAATTGGTACGTACTGTCGCAGGCACTCCAAATTAAAACCTATACTCCTCAAAACAAATGTAAAGGTGGAAGTAAGGGTCGATCCCACGAAGAGTGTTTAGTCTATCTTTTATGCTAAATTAACTAAAAAGGTGGTTTTTGGTTTTGAAACAAACAATTATTAAAAATGGCAATTAACGTAAACGCAAATTATCGAATTAAATGAAAAAAAAAAAGGGGGGGGGGGGGGTTTGGTTTTGAAATCAAAAATGGCAATTAACGTAGATGCAAATTATTGAATTAAATGAAGTCAATAGAACGAACCTTGGTCTAAGTCAACATCCACCGTTGGAGATTTACAATTGGTCATTAATCCACAAATAATTATTAACACAGATTATCAAAGGGGGAGTTTGTTAGGTTTAATTGTAATTGGCATTCCTGTGAAGAAAGGGGTCAAATTGAAACCATGTTAAAGTACAACTAGAACAATCCATGTTATTTAAATCGTAAATGGATTTACATTCAATTTTGTTCAATCCCAATACATGCATTTCACGCACTCCTCATATCTTCATAACTTCATGCCATAATATGTTGAATTTTACATCTTCTAATTTCTATATTTGTATGCAGCAAGAATCTAAATATTATTCCCCCCCTCCCCCCCCCCGAGAATGGATTTGGCGGAAGTCTGAATGTTTTCTTCAGAAAAAGAGTTATCTATAAGCTGAACAACAAAATAACTTCATCACAGAAGGTAATTTTCAGATGAACTTTTTTGGACACCTCCTTTAGATGAATGAGATCGTTTACAACCCCAGCTTTATTCACAAGTTTCTACTAATATAATTGCGTCAATCCACTCATGATGAATTGTGGTTTAAAATTGCTGGTAAACATCTGAAGTTTTTCATTGATGAGTTCGCTTTTATCACAGGGTTGAAGTGCCATGACAAGCATGTTTGAAGTTGGCCATTGTTGTATCAAACATGTGTTCTTCAGACATCAAAAGAAAGTGTATAGAAAAGACGTCGAAAATACTTTCAGTAACATGACAGTTGCAACATCGGATGAACATGTGGTAAAGATGGGCATTCTATATCTGATTTTTAGTTTCCTTCACACTTCGACAAGTGCATACGTCGTGATAGATGAATATTTTCTCCTTGTCGACTCTCCACACATGGACACATTTCCTTGGGGGAAGGAACTATTCTAAACTACATTCAAATACCTGAAAATCTGATTTTCTATAACAAACTCTTCACCGGCTTTTGAAACCAAAATATAGCTATCATCGTTCTCTTTTTCTTCAAACGATGGTTCTAGAGTGCGTAGAAGATGTCGGGTAGCAGGACATTTCATTACAGTTGAAATGGGTGATTTTGTTATGCTGATTTCATCTATAGTTTCATCACCATACATGTCAA